>NC_045737.1:32497980-32762980 GCF_008692095.1 Etheostoma spectabile | reverse complement strand
TCACCGCTGAGTTTTCCCGTCCCTGAAGATGTTAGTCATTAGAAGAAAATTGGTTCTTTCCTTTAGGTTTACCTCAGGACATCACAATCAGTACATGCACTATTAAGAAGCAACAATGAGGCATTTTCTACTTCTGTTTTTCTAAATCTTAAGGCGCTGTCATCGCTGCGATCAGGGATTTCATTGTGATCTTACAACCTACAAAGATTTTAAAAGATGCCTTTGGCAGCGTGTGTCCCTGAGCAGTGTTGCTCCCTTTGATTTGTTTTTTACAAGAGGACAATATCAAAAAAGACAACTTCATTGCTTTTGTTTCACTTATCTCTCTGCTCTTGAATCAAATCCTAAATCATTTCCCTTCATCTGTTCTATTTTGCCTGTTTTGTAATATTTCCCAGTTGTACAAGATTCACTTGGTTTACCATATTTATTTAATCGGCATTTCTGCTCTGTTTTATTATGCTACCGTTTCCTCTGTTTGAAGAGCTGCATTAATTGCCTGGCTTATATTGATGTGTTTTTTCATCAGCACTGAAAATAAAACAAATGAAACTTTTAGAAAATAAAGTAAACAGAAATATGTTTGAGAACCGACTCACAGCTTGCAATATATTAATCCGATTTCTATTATTGTAGTTAGAAACTGCTGGGGTATAGGAGGTGTGACTTTTTGCTCATAATATCCAATAATGTCTCAATATACAGTATGTTACGGGGTTGTACAGTATATGTCAGCACCATTAACCTAATTATCGTTTTGTCTTCTCAGGTGATGTCGGATCAGCTAGTGATGCTTTTGGAGCTTCTGCTGGAGGAAGAGGAGCTGAGCGCGGCAACAGTGCGCGCTCTGCAGAGAACTTACAACCTACAGAATCAAGACGCTGAGGTAAGACCGCACACACATGCAACCATTCACCCACACACACATGTTCAGACTCAAGTGAGCATATGCATCCAAGCTCCATAATCTCCTCCAATAATGAAATGTAGATGGTTTCCTCTCCCTTTCCATCCCAAGGCACAGCGCTTAGTAATGTGTAATAAATTCTGCTGTAATAGCAGCTCTCTTCTTTACAGCCACCATTACTGACTAAATCCCACAAGTATTCTCTTCATGTTTTAGTACTGCACAAAGTTCCTTAATGGTACTATTAACGATGCTTGTGAGAATGTGTGTGTGTTTTCTTGTCTGTGTTTGTGTGCCGCAGCTGTGTGTGTTGGTGGCTGAAGAGGTCTTTACTGTACAGCGCCGCCTCTCAGTACAGGAGCATGAGTGTGAAAACACAGCTGCGTTGGAGCCCTCAAAACTGCTAACCTTCATCGTTAACACGTAGCTTATCTTGAAAAGAAAAATTTGATTCATATCTAGTTTTCTAGAAGCTCTTATTAATTATATGAGCTGTTTTGTTGGGGCAGTAATGTATATAATGGGGCTCAGATGTTCTGTTGCAAGAGGCCAATTGAGTGGCTATTGTACTGAATCCAGACATTACATTAGACAATGTATTATTTACATTCCAAACTCACAATCAGGCCACTTGTTCAAGTTCCCACATTTACAAAAGTTGCTTCTAATTTAGAACGTTTAACGTATTTCTGTCAGTTTATTAACTAGACGTTTGTTTTAGTGGCTTTATTCAGTTTTTGATGTTACTGTCTTGTATTTAATTTCAGTATTTAACATTGCGATCAACAAGCTGAGGCCCCTTTGCCTTTGGCCTTGGGTCCAGCTCTAGGTGTAGGCCCCTTTAGTCAGACTTCCTGGAAGATGAAAGCAGTTTCTCATCTGCAAGTTCCATGAAAAACTTTAAGTGTTTGCTAAAAATACACAGGGCCATTATGCACACAGTCATGCATGGACCCACACACTCTTTCTCTCATTCATCAACATACACACTCCTGAACGCACCTGTCTAAAGGCAATGGTCTGTCCTAATGTTAGTAATCTCATTCAGAAGAGGTTAATCACCTATGTCTATTCTTGTAAATGTAGCAATGTATTCTCCTTTCATTCTCTCTCTTTCTCTCCCTATCTGGCTCCTGGTCTCATTGTATTCCTCTTCTCACTCATCTTTTCTATGTCTGGTCCTGCATCCTCTTCAGATAAATAATATGTTTAAAATTCTTGGACAAACACCAGACACAGTGCAGTTCAGCCTGTTTAGCCCCTCATTGTTCACCTTAGAATTAGAGCTTTTCAAACTATAACGTATCATCAATTAATCAATATATATCAATTAATCCATTTTATAAGGTATTTTCTCATTACTACAACTTAATCTGGTGATAAAGGCACAGCATGCTGTTACATATTGTTTCACCACCTGTTGCTTGTCTCTCCTTATAAAGTGGAGGGACATTTATAGTGATACGCTCTGCAGTGAATGTGACAAAGAAGCTTGGATCTGGGGTAAAGGTGTTGAGAAGAATAGCGTGCAAGCTAAAGACTGTGTGTGTGTGGTTTGTGTGAACAAGTACACGATAGTGAAAGGAAATATGGGGCTGACCAGCACTGTGCGTGCCGTGGGACTGCTTTGGGAACAGTGTGACCATGAATACATGTGTGAGTGTGCCTGTGAGCTGGAGCATGTGCTTGCACGTTTGAGAGAGAGCGTGCGTGACTTTTCCCATTCCTTTCATATGTGCGTCATGGGATGCGAGATGCTGCGTGACTCTGTTTGCGTGTGCATGTATGTGCGTATCCATGCATGTAGTTTCGTGAGGGGCATTTCTAATTTTTTTTTGAGAGCGTAAATGCAGGCTTGTGTGTCAACCACACAGGACACATTGTTTGTGCCCAGGTTAGGTTTACTCCTGCAGTGACTAGAAACTTCACTGGACCACATTAAGTCTGGTTCCACAACATGTGGACCACAGAAGAAGAGGCAAGAGTTAATAATAAACCAAGAAGTGTCAAGGGAAAAAAGTCAACCTAAGTTCATTTGTATAGCCTCTTATCACAATAACAACCTCAGTGGACTGGAAACAAAAACAGCTCCTCAAGTGTACAAAAAAAACCTCTAATGGGAAAAATTGAGAAAGATCACAGAGGAGGAAATCCCTGTCCAGTCCTTATACAGTAGGTGCCACTGGGCAAACAACGAGATATAAAAAAAAAAAAAAAAAAAAAAGCTATAATAAGGTAGTGCCGTGGACCACCGATATAATGTTAAAAGTAGAGCTGAAACAGATTAATCAACTGATCGTGTTTTGACAGAAAATGAATAATAGTAATTTTTCAAGCAAAAATGCCAAACATTCCCTGGTGCAAGCTTGTCAGAAGTGAAGATTTGCTGCTTGTATTGTCTTCTGATATAGTAAATTGAATATCTTTGGACAAAACAAGCAATTTGAAGACATCAAAGTTGGCTTTACAAAATTCTGATAATTTTTCACTACTTTACATGAGGCTGCCATTGGGCGCCCATGCTGGCATACAGTATGAGGGAAAAGTCCAGACCACTGTAACACTGCGTTCACATGCTTTTGCGTGTCTGTTTTGTCTATTAGATTCTATGTTTGTCATGGTAAGTGCGTGCACACACGGTGTACGTTATGTGTCGGAGTCTGCGGTGGTGGTGGAGGGTGAAGGAGGGGCAGGGGTGCAGTAATAAATGAAGGAATGTCACCGTGTTATTGCATGTGTTGTCAGAGAGAGAGAGGCCCAGCGAGAGGAAAGCGAGTAAAAAAAGGGGGTAAGGAGAGGTGCACCAGGCAGCTGCTCTGCCCCAGGGCTCTCCCCAGGAATGTAACCCAGGGCAGGGAACAGCTGCTGGGACTACGCAGGCCAGAAGGGCAGGGCTGGCACCAGAGGGCACACATACTGTACACATTTGTGCACACTCACACATTCATGAATACAGACACACACACATATCCTTGTTCCCATGTGGGCAGATGGTGGAAGAGCGTGTTGCACTTAACTTTTACCCTTTGCTGTTTGTCATGTCTGATTTGGGATTTTTGCAGCCTTCTAGGGTTAACAGAGGTAGAGAATACATGTAAAACTGAATATTTCAAATTTAAAGGATAGAGGAACTAGAAAGCTCTTTTGAGACTAATTAAACTTATGTTTATTTGGTAGGTTGCAAAGGTAATGTGAGGATTTAAATGTGGCTATTCTAGATGGCGCATTGCTCACTCCATGTATACAGGTGGACAAACAACAACAACTCCTATTAAGAGTGTGAACACTGTCACACAGCACACAGGTTGATCCATTTGGCTCCTTTATAGACACAAGTACAAGTGCTGTAGAAATGCTTGAGCTGTTGAAATAGAATCAATCACCCACGCTCAATCACTGTACTCTCCAAAAGCCTTTTTTTTTTTTTTAATTCTGTTTGTGGAGATACTTATGGAGGAGATTAAACTACCCGAAAAAAAATCGTCCAAGCGCTGCAGATCCAGGCCTGCACACACACACACACACACACAAACACATACTCAGACAGACAGACAAGCACTGCATATCCAGATATATTGCAGATGATGAAGGATGATGGTTGAGGTCTGAGGGACAGAGCCAGTCTCTGATCTCTCCTGTATCCGAGGCAACAGAGCTCCTATTGATCCTCTAGCAGAAAGGCCAGGCATTAGCTTTCACACACAACACACACACACACACACAGTGAACACACACAGATGCACGTTGTCAGAGAATTAAACGGACCTTTTAAACATGAATTTTGGATAGAGATGGTTTCCTTTCTTAGCCAAAGTTCACAACTGTTAACCCTCCGATTGTGGATGAATCTTTTCATTGTCAGTGGAGCACCTTCCAGCTTTGTCTCTTAGCTTGTCCGATTAGCCGTTTGCCTTTCGTTACTGGCCTTGAAGGAGACCAGTTGACATTAATGTGCGAGTGCACTGGTCAAAAGCATCAAAATAAAAGATTAGTGTAATTAGTAAGCTCCAGTCAGAAACACTCATCATAGAATTAACCCTTATTGCAGTTAAATACAGTCACGCTTGGCGCTGACGGATCCCTGGAGCAGCCAAGTGTGGGTATACAGGAGTGGGCCAAAAGCTCAACATTGATAAGACAAATCATTTTAACCCTGAGTCATGTTAGGATTTTGAACAGGGAAGGTGGAGGCTGGGGGGGGTGCAGCAGCATCAGCAGCGGTGAGGGAGGCAGCATTGGTGTAGCAGGGATCAGTCAGAATGGAGTCATATTTAAGTGGATCCCCTTGATGTGAAAATTGCTGTGATTTGTGTGTGACTGATAAAGAATAATGATTTAATAAGCGGGTGTATTTAACTGCATATTGTCTGGACATGGACAGCTTTGAATGTACGAATATGACTCAACTAAACTTACAAAGACCAGTGACCTTATACAACTTCAGTAATAAAACCATGGCCATTTTAAGATGTACAGTATATTGGCTACATGAAGTGCAAGTGTTTTAATGTCTATCTTTAGTTTGAAGTGAGTAATTATTTTTTTGATTTCTTGAGTCTGTGTTGCTCCATTTGACCACTGTGTTGCCCACAGTCGGAGATTTGGTATGTATTATTTCATTAACAGTTGTTGTATATTTTCCTCTGTTTTGGCTTTCAGGTCCGACATCGCTGGTGTGAGCTGGTGGTCAAACACGCGTACACTCAGGCTTACAGAGACGTGGAACACTTTCTGGTTCATGACCAAGTAAGTAGATACACAACAGCAACTGAACATTTGTCCTACATGATAAAATGAAACACTGAAAACACTGATTCAACCTGAGAGAAGCCTGTACGCAATAAAAAAAAAAAAAAACTAATAAAAATTGATTGATTTTGTGTGTGTGTGTGTGTTTTCCAGGCCATGGGTGTGTATCTGTACGGGGAGCTGATGGTTCAGGAGGACCCTGAGCAGCAGGCTCTGGTCCGTCGTTGCCTCTCATTGGTCACGGAACAAATGGACCAATCAGCACGCAGAGTGGTAGAGGACATGGTCCTTTGACATTGGAGGTGAAGTCTCATTTCAGTTCTTATGGTAGTATTCTTTCATTTAAACCAGGATGCAAAATGCAAATTTAATCTCTTTTGCACTATTTTCTTTTTTTTCACACCTTGTGTTGTCTTCACGTCTAAACTGAAAATCAACACTTTTCTTGATGCTTTTTATCAATCTTTTTAAGTTTTTCTTACGTTTTTGTTCCTTTTTTCAATGTTTGTCACTTTTTTGACATTTTCAACACTACGTAAATCTAACTTATTAACTTTAGTTTTACAGGTATTTTGAAATTTATAATAAGCAAATCGTACCTAATGTTTGAGTTGGAAAAGCAGAAATTAGGAATTATTTAGACTAAAATGAAGGAATGTATGTTGATGGATAATCACAAACTGGAAATGTCAATTTTATTATAGTTAAAACCCCTTCAATATTTTTTTTAATGTAAAAATGAGTAAGACACCCGAAATCACCAACGGAAATCCAAGACTTGTTGAATTAATTGTTTTAATATCTGGTGATTCAATATGGTAGTTAAAAAGACTTGATAAGAATTTGACCGACAGCGTTAATCACCTCAAATAGGGATCTATTCAGAATACACAAAAGAGTTTCGGACAGTAAATTTTTAATTTGGGTTTATGGGTTGTTAAAGTACACGTATAAGCAAATATTTTATCTCAAATGGACTTTTATCTCTGCAAGTGGAATCGTCAAGAAAAAAAAAGTTGTTGGCTGATCTAATCATGACGTCTCCGGACCAGTAAATTGATGTGCACGTTACGGGTTACTACGTTCCTCTCAGTACTGATATTGTTGTGTGTGATGTGTTTGTTGTGGGTGTGTGGTGAAAATAGTGTTGTGTGTGTGGCTGTGTCCTGGTGTGCTTGCCGTGTGTGTGTGTGTGGTCGTGTGTGTTGTTGTGTCTGTGTGTGTGTGTGTTGTGTGTGTGTGGTGTGTGTGTGTGTGTGTGGTGTGTGGTGTGTGTGTGTGTGGTGTGTGTGTGTGTGTGTGTGATGTTTACATGTTGTGGGGACAAAAATTGGGGGACAACAGCTGATCGGGGTCTTCGGCTGTTGGGACAAATTGTGGGACCAACAACTTTAAAGCACTGTTGGTGAGGAAAAGACTGGTTTTAGGATCAGGGTTAGAATTAGGTTATGGTTAGGGTGGGGGTGGGGGTTAAGGTTAGGCATTTAGGTTTGATGGTTAAGGTTAGTGTAAGTGGCTAGGGAATGCATTATGTCAATGACTGGTCCCCACAAAGATAGTGAGACACACTTGTGTGTGTGTTTGTGTGTGTGTATTGTAGACTCAGAATGGGGCCTTTTCCGTAGTTTCACAGCAGCGCCATCAGGACGTGTTTGTCAGAAAAGGAATTTGGGAATGTGTTCTTCAAACAAACGAGAGAGGGAGGAAAGAAAAAGACAGAGAACAGGTCAGCGAGCGTTTTGCGAACGGCTCAGGGCGCTCTCTACTTAATGTGGGGTGATTTTTATACTGTTGACCCTGAAATTCCTCCTGCATATGTCCCCCATTGAGTTTTATGACGATTTAGAACCGTGAGGGGTTTATTGGTCTCACACTAAATGAAGGGAAGAGAGAAATGTATTGTTTAGACGGACAGACAGGAAAAAAGGGAGGAAGAGAGAGAGAGCGGAAGAGAGGACTAGAGTGAAGACAGGTCTCTTTGAAGCTGCTGATCTTTTCATAACAGTCCTGCTATTACTGACACTAACCTTTGAATAATGAGAGGAGGCTATTAAAAGGATCTTGACTCGACAATTGAACTATAGTAACCCAGTTATTCTTTAAAGCGTTTATACAGTAGTATACTATGGATTGAATGGTACATATACTGTATGCCACACACATACAAACACACACACACACATATGCACACACACACTTCCAGGTGTGATCACTCAGCTTCATAGGCCCCAGTAGCTGTACGGCCATCACTGTTGTAACACAGTGGCAATCAAGCTTACATCCCTCTCTAATTAATTTATGGAAATAACACTGTGCCTCATATTAAAAACAGTTCAAATCTGAGCTCAGATTTCATTAGCAACTTAATCAAGTTCCCTTTACTACAGCCTCACCTGAGACTAAATGAGTTGCCTGTGGTGTACTTTACAAATAATCTGAAGAAGTCGATGAATTGTTGCTCTCCCACTTGACTGGTGAAGAACCTGAGGAGGAAGTAACCCTGGACAAACCTGAACAAAACAATACAATACAGAGAAACATTATTTTTTAATTTCTTATTTCCCACATGCAAAAAAAAAACAGGACGGAGTTAGAGGACCTAGGCACAGAGTTTTACATAATCTCATATTGGAGAAGCTGATACAAGCTGATGTTTGGCAGTTTTGCTTGAGAAATGAATTAAACGATTTGTTGAATATCAAAATAGTTGCTAATAATTTTCTGTTGATCTGTTTCCAGATTCCGATTCCATTATTGATCAACTATCATTGATGCAGAGTAATACATTACATGACCTTTTCTAACTGAGCCATGCCTGCTTCAAACCGGTAACAATGGCATAAACAAAACATAAATCATGTCAAAAACCAAAATTGTTATTTTACTTTGGCAGAAAATGAAGTGTTCATGTAGAAACTCAGAAACCGATTAAGAAAGTAGGTGTTAATCTTATTACCTAGCACCCCAATACAGCAAGTACAGGGTGAAACGAGGCGCCTGTGACCTTGGTCAACACAGGCGGCCTCAAAAGGAGCTGCTAAATACTCGTCCTTGTCAACCTGAGTGACTTACAACACTAAATCCTTTTTTTAGGCCGTGACCGAGCCACTACAAGACCGGCTTTTATCTTCAGACGCACACACACACACACAGACGCACGCACAGACACACAGACAGACAGACAGCTTTATGCATTTGCACAGGATGTGAAAGGCTTTCTAGACAAGTGCTCGGCATCTGGCTCAGTCCTGATAAATCTCTCTAACACACACACACACACACACACACACACACACACACACACACACACACACACACACACACACACACACACACACACACACACACACACACACACACACACACACACACACACAGCCTCCCTACACCTCTCTGTGGAGCCTCACTCCAAGTACAGGAGGACTGAAAGAAATCAACTTAAAGATCTATAAAATTTAAAAAAGAATAGAAGAAAAAAAGAATAATTTAGAGATGTATATCCTAACTTTTACTGTTGTGTCCCATTGGACTGAAGCAACCAAGCCTCTGTAAACATCAATGGATCATGCTGGTCAACTGAGCCCATCTCTCTCCAATTAAAATGATGGATGAACCAACCTCCTCGCTGCTTTTTCATATTGCACTGCGGGGAGATGGATTTATGTTTTACTGCTCAATTTGGGTGTCCCTACCATCTTTTCTGAAGTAGAGCAGTCCTATCCTTTATATATACACACACACAAACACACACACACACACACACACACACACACACAAAATACAGTGGGATTAGGCTGAGGCGGGCTGAGCGGGTTTTAACTGAAAACAACATGTCTGTCAAGGCGCACTCCCGGCTCTGTGTTTTTAAACCTAAAAAGCACAACCCTTTAAAAGGAGAAGGGTGGTCTCCCCCTGTCTTTTTTTTTTCGTTCTTCTTTTCCCTCCCCGCTCACTCCCTTGTTCTTTTCTTCCCCCAGTACATACCTCTGGAATCCCTCTTGATCTGCTTAATGAGGGGCATATCGCCGGGTTAGCCGAGCGTGGGGAATGGGAGAGGAGAAGGGGGGGGTAACCAAGGAAATAGTGTGAGAGAGAGGGAGAGAGGATGTACAGGGCTGGTCTTTCATGACTGCGCTCTGATGGCAGAAGTGGGGGGAGAAAGTCCCGACAAAGTTAGAGGTGTTGCAGGTTAGTGCTGACTTGAAGATGTCGTTAGAAGAGGGACAAAAAGAGACGGGGAGAGAAGATCTCCTTCTTTCATGTCTGGGCTGTGAGGGTTCCTGGCGTGCTGATTTGTGACTTATGATAAAATCACATTGCCAGGGATTACCACACAGCCCTGACCCAGCCAGCTGCCATGGCAACTACAGCCCCGCCTACACACACACACACGCACACACACCCTCATCGGTCCCCCAGAAACCTAAAACCAAAGAAGACATGATTATCTAAGAGTCTGTGATTGTGTTTAAGGAGTTGATTTGAAAGTACGGATGATGAGGGAGCCACAGGGTCTTGATGTGTGTGGTGTGTGTGTGTGTGTGTGTGTGTGTGTGTGTGTGTGTGTGTGTGTGTGTGTGTGTGTGTGTGTGTGTGTGTGTGTCAGTCCGCCAGACAGGTTGTGTATCCTCTCTCCAGCCAGGCACAGAGCTTAGCTGATTGGTGAACAGTGATTGATTTCCTCTTTGTTCACAGTGGCTAAGTTCTGCACCTGAGGAGAGCATGACCCAGACAAGCAGACAAAGGAAGACAATGAGTGTGTGTGACAGAAAAAAAAAAAAAGTGTTTACAGTGGCGGCTGTGTGTGTGTTTGTGCCTTTGTGTTCATTTATCTAATGTGTGAACATTTCAGTCACAGAACTCCCTTCCCTCTTGTCCTCCACTGTTTTCTCGCTCCTTATAGAACTTGTTTGTCCTGCATCCTTTTCTTTCTTTTATCTAATTTCCCTTTTCTCCTCCCGCTTCCTTATCCTACATTTTCCTTCCATTTGGTCTAAAACTCTATAGTACTTCCCACTGAGACCATCTCACTCAGAAGAATTGAGCACACAAGCCTCCTTACAAATTCGAAACGCTGTGCAACATTACTAATGAGCCCCGGTTCATTCGCTCGTCTTTTATCTTCCTCTGCGTCCGTCTCCATCCACACACGGAGCATGAAAGATAATCCCGCGGATGACGCCAGATTGCACGCTTCGTAGTTCTAGCGAAGGTGAGAGCGGGTACCTCAGGAGAGCGACTGTACTTCCAGTACTAATGAGGCCTGGGGAGACCCAAACTCTGCTTAATGCTGCTGACAGATATTTAATCAATCTGGGCGCCGTGGTTACCATCATCACCCTCATCATAATTATTGTTCTTCACATCCACTATTATCTCTTTCTTACCGCAGACTCTCGCTGTGTCCCAAAGTAATACTTCATACTAATTCTATACAGTACGTGCTAAATACATATACTCATAGTATACTGTAAAAGGAAATGGATGACTGTGTATTTGACTATATCTTGGCTAAGTGTAGTGACTTCCAGTTATCGTTCTTCGCATCTCAACTCTTGACAAGAAAGCACATTTCCTAAAATGTCAAACTATTCCTTTAACTTGACAGTTTCATTTCATTATAGCAGGGAAACGGGCGGGCCTTTCAGCAAATCTGCTCGTTTCAGTTACTTAAAGTGCACGTTTTCAGCTTTCTATCACTTTGGCAGTGAGAAGTGCCGTGTGTGCATCCCTGGCTGATGTGGATTGATTTCTGATCTAATCCCAGCCCGAGGGAGCCAAGAGACAGAGATCCAGAAAGCATTCTCACGGAACCCATTTTCACCCAACAAGACGTCAAAGGGTGGAAATCTTCTGGAAATCTTGCAACAATTTGCAACCTTTCCATCATTTATATTCATATTAGCGTTGTCAGTTTCACTTTTTACTGCATGATATATGAGCTTCCATTGTCTTGGTGTTTGTCAAAAGCTTGTGATCCTGTAAAACACTTCCTGATGACAAGAAAAGCCGGAATTGGGAATTTGGGTCACACCGCACGTGGTATTATTTCATAGTGTACTAAAGGATGGTTCCCAAATTAGTCAAGATCAGCTTTAACTCCCTTTTTATCAAGGTTATGGTCGTCTTTTTTGACCCTTTTGTGTCTTTCCCCAAATGATTTTGTCGACTTTTTCTGTGCCTTTTGAGTTTTTCCCCAAATTTCTAAAGCTTTTGTTTTTAATTTACATTTGTTACTTTTGTTTACATTTTTGTTACTTTTTAAAAATCTTTTCACATTTTTGTCACTTTATTTGGCATTTTTCACATTTTAGTCAATTTTTTGGGACATTTTTGTTACTTTTTTGACGTCTTTTGACATTTGTTCACATTTGAGTCACTTTTGACATTTTTCTCTCTTTTATTTACATTGTTTTCAAAGTTATTTTACCAATTGTTACCCTAAATGCTATAAAATTGACAAAAAACAAATTCAATAAACTGATTATTTATTTAACTTGTGAGGAGCGTTGTTGGGAACTATCCACTTTACTTTTTTGGGAAAATTAGTCTGAAAGAAACCCAAATATTCTGATATAGAACTTTATGGAAAAGGGAAGACAACACAAAAACACGCAGGTTCACCATGCACGTTTCTATTTAGCACGCCCACGTCTGCCAACCCAAGGATCAATAAATCCCCGTCTGTCTGACTTGTCCCAAGAAATAGATTGGTGTTGGAACTGTTACACAGCAACCTCCATTTGCATCTTCCTCCCAAACAAAAGGTTTCTCTGAAATACAAATACCTTCTCAGTGCATTCATCATCCGAGCTGTCAATAACTCCAGCTGGACTACATGCGAAGAATAAATCATGCATGCCCGATACTTTTAATTTAAATAAAACCTGACCTACAGTAACTTCCTGCATTACCCTTGCTGTAACGTGGGTGTCCACGGTTATACTGGCTAATTGCAATGCGAAGCTCTACCGCTCTAGCCCGATTACTCCCTAATCAAAACCATGACAGATGGCTGGGAATGTATTTTAAAACTGGTCGGCCTTTTTTTTGGCAATCAGCATACGAGGCGCGAGGAGGTATTATAGCGCTCTATATTCACGACGACAAAATGGCGACTAAACGAGGACAGATGTGTGAATTAGAAATGAGGGCCATGTGGAGCCTGCCATTTTTAGACCTATATTTAGGGCCTGTTAAAAGAGTAATGACCATCAAAGGCCTGTAAAAGAGAGGAATTGCCATCAGAGCCCATATCTAAAAGGTGATTTATTGCACTCTAATGGGAGGGAAATGGTGCTCTGCACATCAAAGGACAAAGCAACATTGTGTAGAGACACTGAAAATAAACGTATTCAGCCCACACCACCCACACCGTCTCCTCTTCACGCAGCTAAACTCCACTGATTGTCTTTTTAATAACAAGTATATTTTAGAACGCCGTTGCGTTAGATTCTATTTTAAAATATATGATTGCAATATCTTATATCACTAACTTTAAGTGATGCCGTATACATGCTTGTTCCTCACAGAAGGGGATTGAATGGGATTTTGATGGATTTATAGTTTATGATCAGACTCCTGAAATAGACTTACAGCCATTTTTCATGGCAATTACGTACCGATAGTTTTGGATTGCTCCCACCAGCCAGGAGTGGCCTTCCTGGTGGGGAGGTTTCTCCCGGGTCCACCAGCAAGGGAAACCGTTTAAATGAACCCACAGTAGCGTGGTTTCTTGTGGGTTTAGCAAAGCAGAACACTGGCTGACACGCAGTCTGAGTACTAATTACTTTTTGCTTCATTACAGATTAAAAAAAAAAAAGCATGTGTTCATAGCCTACCAGTGCTGCGTGGAAAAAGGAGAAGAGAGATTCGGGCTTGGCTTCCTGTGCCTACTGAGCTGATAATCAGTCCTATACAACCACTGGCTCAGTTCAGCAGGAACAGGTTTCCAGTCCACTCGGCACCAAACCACAAGATTATACGCGAGAGCTGAATCTTTATGGATTTTATTTTACAAGATTTCTTTTCAGGATTTGAAAGATGATCTCATCCATGCTGGGACCAGTTTTCACACAGCATGTGCATTGGTTTCTGATGGACTGCACAATATTTGAAGAGATGACTCTATAGAAATTGAATGCCTTTTAAAGGAGCATTTCAATGAATTATTATTACTAGAATTATTTTAGGACAAATGTGTTTGGAACTTCTTTGTCGAGCTAGGCAGATAAATCTGTTGCACCCATAGTATCTGTCGCCGTTAGCTTATTGCAGATATATATATATATATTTGTCAATTAATCAATTAGTTAGTAGAAAAATAACTGGCAAGTTTGATAGTCGTTTTTTCTTTTCTTTATTTTTTTTTCTTTTTGCGGTTATAGTCTGTTTTATTCTTCAGTGAAATTAAAAAATCTGTTTTGAACTCGGATATGGAACATTTATAGACTGAACAATGAATCCTTTTTTTTTTTTTTACAGAAGTATAGATTATAAAAAACAATTACTATTTCTATCATCTCACCGCGACCATATTTTCTGCCAATATACAGTATATGCTAATATGTACACAATTAGGGCTGCATGTGTCTGCATTATATAGTTCGTCCACCAGAGGGTACAAGTTGTTTTTTCAACTGTAAAATGTCATGCTCAGTACTTTAAAAAAAAAATTAATTCAAGAGATCCTTATCAAAAACTCTATTGTTAGCGACGAGTCAAACACTGCTACGGGGGGGGAGCCCAGAGCCGCCTAGCACCAATTCCTGGTTAGTAGATGTAACGTCATTTTTACACATAGAAAAAAATCCAATATACTGTCAGAAGATTCCTGAAGAAATTCCATGAAACCTGGGACCCCCTCCTTTCTTATACGAACCACCTATCTCCCCCCCCAATTTGTATAGAAATTGTTTTTTTTTGTGTTATTTTTTCTTGTTTCTGTACTCCATCTGTCGGTACATTCCTGTGTATCACAATGAATAAGGAGGGAGAGTGGATGGTGGATAGATGAATGGAGAGTTTGGTTGAAGGGTGGTGGTGGTGGGGGGGGGGGGGGGATGGGGGGGGTGCATGTGTTTTTGTTCTGTTTTAAAAGCAAGAAAAATGTCAAACCTGCTACCTTTTGTTATTCCCAATACAGCCTGTAATCATTTCTGAGGTTTGAGCAATAAACCAATAAATATTGGCCAATCTATTATTATCAGAATTTTAAACTAAAAAATATTGGCATCCAAAACCCAGTATCGGACGGGTTCTGTGTTCAGCCAAACATGGAACCTGGATCATTTGTCTAGACTGAACACACACGCACCGTTCCGCCAGAGGAACGTAGACATCCACCAAATGTTCTGGAATGCTTCAATCTAAACTTATCTTTCTCCTCCAGGTCGGCTGCAGATGGGGACGACAGGAGTTTGGCGTACGAGGGTCCAGAGGGTTCCCCCTCCTCTTCTGTAAAAGAGGGACGTACACATCAGAAGGCTGCGCGCTCTCATTTTCCAACCGAGGCGAGGTTTAGAGGACAGCAGTTCTGTCCATTCAAGGCTAAAAGAAGAAGTGTAGACCAATCACAATACAAGCTGTGGCTTGTGAGATGAGATGTTGTTGACTACATTATTTCATGCTGTGGTCAAAGAAAAACGACATAATGTCACCGGGTTTAAAACGATAGACACTAGGAAGAGGGGGATTTTGGTTCCTTTATCTATTTTTTCAGTACCTAATGTTTCTAAGTCCACATCAAAAAAAGCTTTTATGCTTTTATGTTTAAAGCACCTTCTGACTGGAATAACTTACCAGTAAATAGTCGCTCCATTTAATTTTTCACTTTCACACTAACTGTACATGCAGACTTTAACACCCGTCCAATTTGATCTCATCCCTCACTCTTTTCTCTTTACTGAAGCACTTACTCTCCCTTTTACAGTAAAGCGCGGCTATATTCTGAATATCATTATTCCGTTACTTATGTTGTAATTGTAGGCTCTGTGTGATGTTATGTGTTTTGCTGGTGTCTGTTTTGATTTTTTTTGCTTATCTTGTTTGTACATGGGCAAAGTTTTTGTGGTATCTTGTTCAGCAACCCCCTCGAAAACGAGATTTCAAGGGTTTATCCTTATAAAATAATTTCAAAGATATCTCACTGATAGAGATACTGCACACTGTAAACCCAGTTGTAAATGAACTTTTTAGTAGTCACTACTTATGCGTTCATGTTTTGTTAAAAAAAACATATTCCTTACTAAATCATATTAGTTGTTTGTAATAATCAGCTAAAGCAGTGAGAACTAAGGATGTTAAGTTTCTGTGTGGTAGGGGCGGAGTCATTTGAACAGTTCTTATAGTCTCAATGACGCCAGAAAAAGATAATTTATAAATAATTTATGATTTTTAGTAATGACTACTAATGTAAACTTGATTTATCTACTGCATCAACTTACTGCTCTGTCAAGTTTCACCTTGTGTAAAAACTTAAGACGGTTTGAGGCAACGGATTTCCACGCAAATTTCTAGTAAAGGTAACGAAGTCGGGATAAGAGTGCACCTCCGTCCATGTCCAAGGCCCTGAGCTGTGTGTGTAGGTGGGACTTCATGTCTGTTTAGTCTGAAGCCATGATCTGGATCTTAAGTGTTTAGATAGGAAATACTTTCAGATGAGTCAAGTTTTAATAATAAATTACTTCTCTCTGGCCAGTAACAAGACAGGGAAATATACAACCTCTCAGGGCATTTCTTTGTGTGTAAATGATGGTTTTGCAGTTTTTTAGCAAAGTGAAGATTTTGTTTAATGTTTATGTAAAAATAAAATGTTTTCTTAAAATAAATGCATGAATTTTTAAGCTTATTCCATCACTGAAGGAGCAAACCTAAACCGATACTACCTCGTGCTTATTCGTTTTTTTATCGCTTTGGTAGTATTATTGCAAGTAGGTGGTAATACCTCACAACTCTTAGTACAAAACTCAAAATAGATCATCAAAATTGCTTTTTTTCAAACATGTAATCACAAGTTCAATTGACAACACCGATAATTAGTGTGTCATCAAACTATTTTTCATATGAAGTAATTATCTTTCACAATGCAATGCTTACAATACTTTTGATATGCTTCTCCTCTGATTTATCTAATACATTACACCAACAATTAATCCAAAGGCTCTTAATGGTTAAGCACTGAACCGTTTGGTAAAACTATAGATTTGAATTGGTTTGTCAGCTATATAAAATGTGTGTATATATGAACATCGGGGGGGGGGGGGGGGGGGGGGGTATTCTGTCTTATTAAAACATGAAAGGAAGTGCCAAAGTGGTAGCATGCATACATAAAATTATGAGCTAGAATTGTGTAAAAGCTAAATCATTCAAATGAAATCTGTATGGATATGATTTGATAACATGTATTTAATAAGGATGGCGACCCTCTCTGTAGAACTCCAGCAATGGGTCCGACAATCTGTAGCCCACTTTTTATTTTCAAAAGTGTAAAACAATTATTCTCACAAATTGCAAGTACATCTTGTACATGCATAATTCCAAAAATGTAACCATTTTGCTTGGGTAGCCAAGAAATGTAGATATACAACATGTATTTGTTTAAATTTCTGTCCAACTCCAGCAGTAGTCAGTCAGTAGTCATAGAGTCTATTATGTAGATGCATAAGCAGGGCTGGCTCCAGTGGCCATTTTAAATATGTAGACTTTATGGGTCAAACACAAAAGGACAGGGAATCATTCTCCATCTTTAAGAATAATGAAGCAATAGAAAATGTACATCGCAAAAGAAGTGACATTACATTTAATTATTTACATTTTATTGTACACTCAGTGCTGTCAGAACGTTTTTCATATAAACATATCAACCTTTTTTCTAACAAATTGTATTTAAACAAAGATAACATGTGTTAAGTTTCCCTGTCTTCCAAACCTAAGTGTCTTTCAGTCAGTATGTGGAACGTGAAGGATTTTTATTGTGAGGCAATTATATGAGTGGGAAGACTCTGACACGTATGAGCTGCTGCTTCTTTGCAGTGTGATCTGTCACTGCTCAAGTGTCCTTGTGGGCCTTGTATTGTGTGTGTGTGTGTGTGTGTGTGTGTGTGTGTGTGTGTGGTGTGGTGTGTGTGTGTGTGTGGTGTGTGTGTGGGTGTGTGTGTGTGTGTGTGTGGTGTGTATATTGTCGCTTCTATACATAATGTGTCCTCACTGTGCTGTTTTGACACAATCCTGTCACTGCGCTTGGCTATTTCTCATTCTGCAAAGGTGTCCTGAAAAAAAACCCTGAGCCAAGGATGAGCTTACTGCTGTGTGGTTCTGGTGTGTGTGTGTGTGTGTGTGTGTGTGTGTGTGTGTGTGTGTGTTTGGTTCTCGGTAGGGTACCTTGATGCTGCATGCATATGTGTGAGTGTGTCTTGGAGGGCTTTGATCCTGAGATGAACTCTGTTAGCGTCGCTTGATAAGCAGCTTCCTTCGGTTAGTCTGAGCTCCAGAGAGCGGAGGACACACGCTGCTTCATCAACCAGACCAGACCGCTCCACCACCTGGACTCACACACAGTGACAAACAAAAAATAAAATACTTATATATATATAATATATATATATTACTTGTGACAGGCCTTTACCAGAAAAAGAAAAACGGGTCTCTGAAAAGGCTTTATTTCAAAAAGAAAAGGGACTCCTTATTTGTGATATATTATATCTAATTCGACATCCAAAAATCAAACTGTGGTGTACATGGTATGAGACATTATGGATAACAAATTACCCATAATTACTCTAAGAATCAGTCAGAGTCATTTTAATATTCAATGCATTTCAAAAAATAAAACATGAGGTTTGTTTTTTGTCACGAATTGTTACTATTGTTGTGGGTTACGCATTTAAGAAACATAACGTGTTTTCCCAATGCAACTTTTATGTAAATCATAGACCTAAAAAATGAGCCGACACAAACAAAAGAAGAAAATCCTTGAGGAATTAAAAAGTTGAACATCGTGTATCATTGTGTAATATGGGCAAAAGCTCCAGAAAAGCTAATAAGTGGATCTGGAGGTTGGATTATATTTGGTCAACTGTCAAAAATGAACATCCAGTCCAAAGTATTTACAAATTATTTAGCAGCAGAACAACATGTACAATGAGTCAGGATGGGCTTAACTGCCTTACCGCCTGTAAAATCTCTGTCGATCCGCTCAACGACTGATGGGAGAACACAGCAAAGTTGACTAAGAGCTTGAGGGTCACATATGGAGACAGCGACGGCTGCTGAGGTTGTGGAGACAGAAGAGGGACCAATGACTGCGGGAGGGACACAGGAAGAGGACGAGCGGACACCAAGAACAGGGAGTGCAGGTGGTGCCATGCATCTTTGGCGCGTACCTGGAAACATTGATCACATCATTAATGTGATGAATGGTAAACGGACATGTTTATTTAACACTTGTGTTGTCCTCAGGGCCAATTTGACCCATTTTTTTTATTTATTATTATTATTTTTTTATATCAAGAACTTGGCTTTCTTTCAACCAAATTGCCTAAAAATAACATGGATGGCCATACAATGTTCTTCAGGTAAAATTAATGATTACTTTCACGGAATTTTGTTTGTTTTATTGAATTTTATGGCAATTTAAAAAAGTGACCAAAACCCCGGAAGAAATGACAAAAAATAAAACAAAAAGCGCTGAATAAAAAAAACGAGACTTTGTTTTTGTGTAATGTAAAATATGACGTATAATGTAATGTAAAGTAAAAATTGGGCTATTGGCTAAAAAACATCGGAAAAAGGAAAAGATGATGGTTGATGGGAAGACAGCACAAGGGTTAAGGTCACATATAGCACTGCTTTAAGTGTCATTCCTCCAAATAAAAATCAATAGATTAGTAATTCACCAACGATGAACAAAGACAACCCCATGCAAGATGATGGTGAGGTCGTAATGGGAGGGGGGGCAGTGACGACAGCGAGTCTCCCCGAGTTAACGGAGGAGACAGGGAGATGAAACTCGGGCCAGCTGGCCAGACACTCACTAAGAAATCAATACTACATCACCCTTTCCACCCGGCTCCCCTCCCTCTTTTGAATCTCTCTCTCTCTCTCTCTCTCTCTCTGCCACTATCTCATTCTCTTCCGCTCAGATCATCCATAATTTATTCTTTAATGTGTTATTCTTCTTTCTCTGTATTTGTTCTCGGGCATTCAACATCTGCCCAGAGCAAATCAAAGACCCATGTTGTTGAGTTATGATGCTGCACATTCAACAGACGGACGACCTGAGGTCATGCCCACGCTATGTCCTTCCCCCCCGTCGTAGCAAACCACGTTCAGCATTTAGCCACAGCCGTCACATACACGAGCAGCAACAAGATAACAAGTAAAAGGTGTCAAATTAAATGGTTATGAAATAAAAAAAGACCATGATGCACTCCAGGACCTGTGAGGCTGTGCATAGTGGTGTTTTTAGGGAAATGCTAATGTCAGCATGCTAACACGCTCACAGTGGCTATGCTAACTTGTGGATGTTAAACAGGTATAATGTTTACCATGTTCACTGTCTTATCATGCAAGGCTTTGCTAATTAGATATATGATAGATAGATAGATAGATAGATAGATAGATAGATAGATAGATAGATAGAAGATAGATAGATAGATAGGTATTTATTGATTCCAATAAAATGGGAAATTACAGTGTTGCAGCAGCAAAATCAGTCAGATACAATATACAGTACATACATACATACATACAAGGATTAGCACTAAAAACACAAAGTATAGCTGGGGCTGATGGGGAATTTTTCTAAATGAAGAAAAACTAGATCAATGGACCATTTTCACAGCAGACATTTTGACTTGTCATAGTAGGAAAAGCACAGCCGACATTGATCACTTTAATGGTGGTTCAGTTCCATTAGGTTTCCCAGGGCGTCTCCTAAGTGGAATGCAGCCCTCATTAATGGTTTTGAATACACCTGTGCTTTTCTTACGATGACATGTCAACATGTCCGCCGTGAAACCGGTCTATGTAAATCATGTCTCTCGCTTACCAGCTGTAGTGCTCGGTGGTGGCCCCTGTTGGTGGGGTGGTGGTAGAAAGTCAGCAGCCACAGGAGGGGCCCACGGTCCTCAGGCCCGGATGTCACCAACAGCTGGACGGCCACCTGCACCCAGTGGGCACACTGAACCAGGAGGAACCAGGACTCAAACAGTTTGTGGTGCCCTCTACAGAACAGGAGGAGAAAAGGCTTCCATCAGGCATCATGACTATTAAAAAATACTCTCCTGTACAGCTGCTGTGACGGAAGCGTGTGGAATTAACATCATTATGTGAGCACATGCTGCATGGACTGCAATATTAAAACAAACTAAATAATTAATAGAACGCGACCGATAAAGGATTTTTAAGACTCTACGAATAAAAACCAATGTGCTTTATTTTTATTTTTTTTTATTTCTAGAAACACGTTACAAAACATAAACAGATTTCCCTAACATTAGTTATTTGTAGTTATGTATGAGTTCTCCCAAAAATAATAATTTCTTTTATTGTCACAGAACCGAGGGACATCCAAATATATTAAAGGTCTGACAAATAAAATGTATAAAAATACAAACTTAAGATATATAACTTGAAGTCCTTTAAACAAAAACACATTAACAAAAAAAAAAATAATAATCAGTGTTGCCAACAGGGATGCTGTAGAGCGCCCTCTAGTGGACAAACTATGCAACACCAACGCTCATAACATGGCTGACAGTCCGTTTTTATTTTTTTAAATTTATTTAAAAAAAATGTATAATTTTATTTTTTTATTTTTTTATGATTCTGATGAATAAATATATACAGTATATATAAAGTCAACCATTATAAATGCTGATACCGATATATCGGGACATGTCTAATATCGGCCCGTTGATATATTGGTCAGGCTCTAATAATTAATGGCAAAAATCACCAATTATCTCGACCTTATAACGGATTCTTCACCATGGAGCATTTCAGCATTTTTGACAAAAACACAAGTTGTCGTCCTAATAATCACTTGGCCATAAAGGAGAGAAGTGAGGAGGTATTTTAATACCCTTTGAAACACATCTGTGATGTTGTTTCACCAAAGTTTTCATGAAACGATTTGGTTGTCAGTGCGCCACCCAAACCCTTTAATAACAGGCTGTTGGGGGTAATTTACACCATAACTGTTTTATTAATAAGCCATCGCTCTGAGTGGCTGTCATTAATGTTAGTCCTGCCCCCACTGACAGGAACATTGGAAAATCAAAGAGAGACAAAGCTCAGATCTGATTCAGAATGAGATACCGAATCGTACTATTTGTTCCCAGTTGGGACATCACACTGAAGTACACTGAGGTACAGCTGTGACTGACTTTTTCCACATGGTAATATTTCATCACATAAATAAAAAGCATAAAACAGTGATGAGGATCAATGTTATGCTTGTCTTGTACTTAATTAACATCTCACACCACAAAATCCAACCTAAGTCTAAACTAAAATATAAAGTTGTGTTACATCTAATAACACTTCTTTACCGTCCGTGCCAAATTACATTTATAATACTTGGCAAAATATGGAACACAGTCCTGCCAGAAACAAGTGAGACATGGCAGGACGCTGGAAATGGGAAGAATGTGTCTTAAGCTGAGACGACAACTAGTCAATGTCACAAGTCTTTTAAGCACTAATTGCAAATATTTCCTGGTCCATTGGGTTTAATAGTACCAAAAATCAGATAGATTTGGGTGTGCAAAGTTTCTTTTTGTAGATTTTGACTGTGGTTACATGCACCCCAGCTCTCTCCTTTTTGTCTTTGGTTGAGCCCAGTGGTTTCTTCTTCTAACTTCTGGTTCCAGCTTCCCAAATGCAAATATATTTTTCCTTTTCTTTTTATGATATGATATATATGATTGAAAAAGGAAAGCCTCTGGAAAACTGTGATTGTTTCACTATTCTCTGACAATTCACGGGCTCTTAGCAAAAATAATCAAGAAAATAATCAAGAATGAAAATAATAACCCTTAAATAAATAAAGGAAGACAGAGAGAGGAGAGTGTCATGGATTGCTGTAAAATGTAAACAAGTACGCAAGAGAGCTGCAACAGAGCCACACAGCTGCAACACCGAGAATATAACTTTCCCTTTGCCTAATACCATCATTAGGCCTCTTTTCCTCGTCTCCCCTCTTTTCCCTTGGCTCCCAAATGTGAACAGCAGCGACCCTCTGCAGTGCCCTGGCAGCTGCATCCTTGCTAGGAGCAACACAACATACTGCTTTCCCACCGCTGGCTCAGAACAATGTTTTTGGAATTTCGCAAGGAGCTCCAGATCAGAGCGGTGGTGGGGAAAATGGGCCCTGTTAAAAACCGCAGCTGGAGGGTATCAAGTCAGCCGTCTCCTTCTCTAGGACATCAACTGCTTTTTATTTGCATCCCCTATCCTTGTTCTGTCTAAATCCGTACAACCCAGGCGACTCACTCTCCTTTTCGCCATTACATGCTGATGTGATACATTTACCTCTGTCCACTTTCTCTTGTTCTTCTTCTGCATTCCTTTTCTCACTCTTTCTAACACTTGTTTTCTCAATAGCTCTCTCTTTCCAAAACTAATGGCCTCTAATAAGTGCTTGGAGGAGCCACGCAGTGCACCAGGACCTCGCTGCTGTAATGCAAGGGGGAAATATCTGACTAACCACCCCCTCAACTGCAGCTAATGGAAAAAAGAACACCACACAGGCATTCAGTAGGGTGGTGGAAGCAGACTCACATTAACACATCCCCTCTGCAAGCCTTTCTCACACACTAACCTGGTGCTACTGCTGCTGTCTCCGTCTCCGTCTCCATCCTCTTCTTCCTCTGTCAGTCTCTGTAATGAGCCACTGAGCCAGTTCAGGTGATGTCTCCAAACGTCCTGAGGCATCTCTGCAACAACAGATTCAGATATACAGACATAATGATCACAAAATGTATAGCCCGTGATTTAGTCAATGTTAAAGGAATATTTCAACTCAATGGGAAATAATGAGTTTTTGAGAGACTGATAACACTCAGTATGGCAAATATGAAGCTACAGCCAGGAGCTTATGAGCTATAACATGCTATTGAGTGAGCTATAAAAGTGCTGGTAGGCAGATTGCGTTACCTTTGGACATAATCAGGCTAGTTGTTTCCTCCTTTTTTCAGTCTTTATGCTAAGCTAAGCAGCTGCTTATGGTAGCTTCATATTTTCTGTGCAGACATGAGAGTGGTATCAATTATTTTATCTAACTAGAAGGCCAAGGAGCATATTTCCCCAAATGTCTAACCAGTCTATGGTTACGATGCAGCATACTTCCAAATAAAAGAGATACTCAGAAAGTGAAGTTATTGCTGTCCAGAGGGTAACACAAGCCACAACGTTCCAAATATCTGACACAAGCATTTTCCAAGCTGAAGTGGATCAACTAGTGTTAGTACTTGCAATTACTTTTTCCTGTTTTCCAGCTATTATGTTTTTGTGCTTAAAAGGGCCAGAGTGGTGTTTGTCACATGGCACATTATTCTGTCAAAAATAACTTCCCTACCACACGCCAAATGTACTAAAACCCAACCTAACTGACATTTCAGGTTGACAAACAAACTATTAAATATTTAAAATGCTTGATACCTTGATTCAGCTCTTCCCCCAGGATATGTTCAACAATGCCATGCACCCGAGTCTTAATTTATAACTTTTTCAGAGGAAGCACAAATCATTATAAAACCTTAAATCCTCTACCATTTCCATTCAGTCACGGGTGAAAAATTGCTACACACACACACACACACACACACACACACACACACACACACACACACACACACACACACACACACACACACACACACACACACAAATAATTAACTTGGAATTCTGGCTGGGCTCCATTCATGTAAATCATTCCTGCCTACAGGCCAGTCTGGTCACACACTGATAACCACTGCCTCACTGTGCCCCTGCACTCACCTACTGTGCATCTGTGCAACAGCAAAGATTCCCACACATAAACACTAATAATACACATGCTGTATAAATCTTATAGATTCTGCATTGTGTTTGTGTAAGACGATCAATGGTTTCAGTTTTTCACAATAAATATACCTTGTACAAAACAGGAAAAAAATAAACATCTGTTTAAATTTCATTTAAGTAACAACACCAAGCATAACTCATGTTCCACAGTATGTCAACTTTTATATTTGACTTAACAAAGTTGTTAACTAACTATAATTGATTTGCAAGAACACGACACACAAGGGCCCATTCACTCTGCAGCAGGAACACTCTGTTGACACACAGTTGAAGAATACATGAATATCCCGTTCCTCACAATACAAGCTTTTGTGCATTGTGTCAAAGGGAAACATCCAGACACACACATACATGCGTGAGTGTGTACACACTGACCTGACGGCCGGGTCAAGAGAGGAACCAGCAGACTCTGAGGTGATTGTGGGAAAAAGGCCTTCAAGGATACACTTGTCTGAAATCACACAATGCACAAATGTTCCTGAGCTTCATAAATGTGAACTATATTTACCTTGAACTCATTCATCACTGGGCTCTCAAAGCCTGAAAAATGACACTTTGAATTGGAGTCTGTGTAACAGTGATACAGTAGGTGCTAATGTGTAATGTAGCGTGTAATAGGTAGCGTTTAGTGCAGTGTGACTACAGCCATCGGAACTGAGTCAACTGTAAATACACTGTAGCACTGCCATCTACTGACTAATAGAGGTGAAAAGGAGTAAGGCTATATTTAAAAAAAACTGTGTAGCAGACAATGTATCACACCTACGCAACACTAATATTTTTGAGCCTTTTGACAGTGATGGCTGACATGAAAGATCCAGATAATTCCCTACAGTCACACAGGATGTGTTGATGGAGGTGTCCTTTACTGTACAACAGACTCATGTATAGTTGAGATAATCTATAGGGGGTAAGAGTTCAAGCAAAAGTTAAAAAGTATATCGTGACGCATCGGTATAACAGCTCAAAGTGGTTATCACACATTTCAGGTGTTTTATTTGCACAACATTAATACCCGCAAATTGATGATTTAAAAGCGATTTGGGATTATCGTCTGCGAGGCAGAGGAGTGAACCGTGGTGTGTAGTGTTAGCAGCGAGCTTCCGACCGGAGATCGAGTGATAATGATGTGGAGGATTCATCAAGTGTGAAGTGATGTTGCCTGCAGAGGGGAGGTAATTGTTCATTGCCCTGTGTGTGCATCTAAGCGTCCGGTACAAAGGTAACCATCCTTTTATTCCCAGCAAACATGGTGGATAAGAATAATTAGAGGTCACTTTGCTACAGTAGGTGAAGTTTTCGTATTAATTGTGATTTTCCCTTGTGGGATAAAGAAAGGTATTTCTTCTTCATCTTCAGCACTGAGCACTAAAGAGGAATATGTTTGAAGTTATCAGCAGTGTCATTAAATCACTGCATCTTGATGAAAACCGTTGTCTGTTTGTAACCACAGTCGACTTAAATTCTTTTGATTTTATCACCCGAAAAGTACTCTGAACTCATAATACCCCCAAAAACTGGAGCTGTAAAGATTGGTTAATTAATTGATTAGTCAATCTACATTAAATGTATGGCCGGCAATTCTGATAATCTATTTTTTGTTATTTTTCAATACAAATATTAACTTTTCCAGCTTTTCAAATGTGAAGATTTGCAGCTTTTCTTTCTTTTGGGATTTTGGACAGGTCATTATTCACTTTTTTATGAGATGTTATGAACCAAAAGATGAATCAATTAATCTAAAAAAAGAGGAAGATTAATAAAAATAATCCCTAAAAGTCAGACATTTGAATCTTTTGTTGAGAAGTAAGGGCCTACCTGATGCTGCAGCAGTGCCCGTTCCTGGAGGAAACAGTTGGTAAAGGTTTGGATAACACACTTAACGGACTCGTTCCCTTCAGCTTGCTTAAGGATGGACCTTTTGGACAGAAAAATAACTGGTGAAATTTGTTGCAACACATCCACAGAATTTACAAAAATAAAATACAGAGCTTCACACTTCAGCAGACCAAAACATGTTGCATCAACTGAAACACACTCAAAATGACACAAGCTCTCACCTGAAGATGTCGTTTACAATCAGGAATATGGTCCAGTGTTGAGCACTGGCTTTAGGCTGAAATAAAGAAAAAACACAATTAATAAACTCTGTAAAACTTTGTTGCTTCATAGATATTGAAATCCCAAGCTTATGATAAGTATAAAAGTACAGAAACAAGGATATGATGAAACCTGTTACATTATAACTAATTTCAAGAACAGACCACTGGGTGTCACTGTTGCATCGTCTACAAGCCTCCATTAAGCTAGAGTCTCTCTCACACTCTCTCTCACACTCTCTCTCTCACACTCACACACACACACACACACACACACACACACACACACACACACACACACACACACACACACACACACACACACACACACACACACACACAGACACACACACACACACACACACACACAGAGTGCCTAATGCACCCACATCATGTGTTTTAAATTTAACACATTCTAAAACGCCCCAGCGCAAACATTTAACAGCTGTACTGTTCATGTCTGCCTCTCTCTACATGTTTACATATCTTCTAGTCCCTAATTATTATACATGTCACCCCTCAACACTCATACACTTCACTTTAGGAGCAGCATATGTAGACTATTTTACATGCTTTAACCTTACAGTGCAATACAGAAGTAGAGCGATAAAAGAAGCACCAGAATCAGTTATAAGCAAGCTTCCTATCAGAATCAGAATCAGAATCAGAATCAGCTTCATTCGCCAGGTATGAGGACACATACGAGGAATTTGTCTTTGGAGCACTGTGCTTACACATACATATCAACCAAAACAGAAATATACACACTAATATTCACACAATATATACATACTCTAAACAGAAACAATATAGAGGCATGAGTGCAATGAAGAGATCAATACAATTATTTAAATGTGCGTAGTGCAAGGGTACTGGGATAACATAGTATTATGTTATTATATTACAATATGAACAGTATGAACATATGAACAGTTCTGAAAAATAGGAAATGAGAATGATGAATAAATAATAAAATATATAATTGAGATGTGAGAGTGGGAATGATGAGTAATACTAAATAAGTGGAATAATACAGGTGCTGTATAGACAGTGTTACAGTGTTATTGACCAGAACTGAACCTGACACTGTGGGTCAGAAGTCAGCTGTTCATCAGAGAGATGGCTTGTGGGTAGAAACTGTTCCTGAATCTGTTGGTTTTGGCGTACAGTGCTCTGTAGCGCCCACCAGAGGGGAGAAGCTGGAACAGGTTGTGTCCGGGGTGAGATGGGTCTGTAGTGATGGTTCCTGCCCGTTTCCTGACTCTGGAGGTGTATAAGTCATGGACGGAGGGCAGGTTGGCACCGATGATCCTTTCTGCAGTCCTAACTGTCCGTTGTAGTCTGCTCCTGTCCTTTTTGGTGGCAGATCCAAACCAGACAGTGATGGACGTGCAGAGGACAGACTGGATGATGGCTGTGTAGAAGTGGACCAGCAGCTCCTTAGGCAGGTTGAGCTTCCTGAGCTGGTGCAGGAAGTACAGTCTCTGCTGGGCCTTTTTAATGATGGTGACTGTGTTGGGCTCCCACTTCAGGTCCTGGGATATTGTGGATCCCAGAAACCTGAAGGATTCCACAGCAGACACAGGGCTGTTGAGTATGGTGATGGGGGGAAGAGTGGGGGGTCTCTTCCTGAAGTCCACTTTCATCTCCACAGTTTTGAGCGTGTTGAGCTCAAGGTTGTTCTGACTGCACCAGAGAGCCAGCTGATCCACCTCCCGTCTGTAGGCTGACTCATCACCGTCCCGGATGAGGCCGATGACGGTTGTGTCGTCAGCGAACTTCAGGAGTTTAACAGATGGGTCTCCTGAGGTGCAGTCATTGGTGTAGAGGGAGAAAAGCAGTGGGGAGAGCACACACCCCTGGGGGGCGCCAGTGCTAATAGTCCGTGTGCTGGATGTGATGTTCCCCAGCCTCACCTGCTATATATATATACAAACATTTAATTTTACTTTTTAATTTTAATTTTAATTTCACATAAAATCATATTAGGAACAATTACAGTGAAATGTAATCCCATCAGATCATTCAACTTGTGTGTATGGGGGGGCACAGTGTTAGGCAGTGTCCTTATTTCGGATCCTAGTGTGAAAAGACTAGTGTTGGCCCCCTAGTCTTTTCTTGCAGCCCCTGGTGTAAATATCCTTTAGGCAGACTATGGCTTTTTCTTAAGGGCCTTGCAGTCCTGTTCTGTGTTACACCGATGACCCATTGATATCAAGGGGGGCGCAGTTCCTTCCCCATCATCTTTGTAGTCTTGCTGACACCAATCACCTACTAATGGACAGGTAGGCCTTTTCATAGTTGTCTGTGATCAGGCCCACCCACATCAGCAAACTTCAAGATGGTGTTGGAGTTAGACTTGATTACACTGTCATGTGTGTACAGGGAGTACAGCAGGAGGCTTAAAACACAGCCCTGGGGTGCTCCGGTGTTAAGGATGAAGGTGGAAGATGGGTATCCGCCCACACTCATCCCCTGGGGTCTGCCTATCAGGAGGTTAAGGATCCACATGCCCAGTGATGTGTTAAATCCCAGGTCCCTCAGCTTTATGACAAGCCTGGATGAAAACTATGGTGTTAAAAGATAAACTGTAGAACAGCAATCTCACAGAGCGACCCACAACCTGGTTTTATCAAGGGATGTTTAATAGCCTAAAGAGAGCTTTATACTCTAGTCCAGGCACACAGGTAACTGAAAAATTGAAGGTCAACAAGAACTAACAGCCCCACCCAGTGTTTATATGGTGCCATTACAAAGTTCCAATGTACAAATGAAGTCCTTTCATCCTGAGTTTTGACAAGTCTGTTTCTATTTGGTCTTCTCAGGCCAGAAAGCAGCATTGATCAAACAAAATGTGCCGTACATGTAAAGTTTTTTGTGGGTATCCTCTCTACATTGGCATACGGTTTGTGTGTCGGTGTGATTCTGCATATGTGGGTTGCATGCCAGCATGCATGTGTGCAAACTGTCATGGTTCCCCCTAGTGAAAACAGATGGGTTTTTTGAGCGTCCTCCTCCATACCTTACCACTAACACTTCAAGGAGGGTCAATTACAGCACACAACAAACATCCTGTTTTTGGCAGTAAGGCCCAGGAAGTGAGTGTTTATTGTTATTGGGTCTGTCTCTCAATGGATCACAGAGCGGTGAGACAAGCCAAAACGAAGAATGTGAGCCTAATTTCATGTTTCCCATTTTTGATTGCAGTGAGTGAGTGAAAGGGAGGCGAGCGGAGATCCAAGCCAGTCAGCTCACACGCCTCTCGTTTTAACGGACACTAGCGTGTACACAGACACACAAGTGAAACGCACATCCGACATACAAACAACCTAAAGGCCAAGTGAAACCTCGACATATGCCTCCCATGCTCTTAACGACAGACACGCTATACCAGATGCAATATCATAAACAAAGAATGGTGGCTGCAGGCATGTGTGTGCGAGGGTTTACATCCAGACGTGTGCGTGTGAACTAGCAAGGTGATAAAAACAGAGGTCAATCAAAGATGGATGAGAGGGTAAACAAGTAGATACAAGACAGGACAGAGAAGTAAACAGGCAATGATTGCCTCTTGGTCTCTCTCTTACACACACGCACATGCATGCACGGACACACGCACGGACACACGCACGGACGCACCCACGCACGCAGGCAAGCACGCTTGCATGTTCTAAATTATTATGGGATGAAAAGTAGGCCTTGGTGGCCTTGTGAAAAGAATACAAAACACTGCTGGTATTTTCTGATTACATTGTAGTAATGAGGAAATCATCTTCAACAGCTAGTCCTAACAACATATAAATCAAAAGTCACGTCTGACTTTTGAACTGGGCATGATCTTAAGTTATATGAAGTGAGGGGCGGCCAAAGACTCAAGTGACAGAGAGTTCAGTACTTACCCAGCACAGTAAAGGCTGTGCAGCACAAGCCAAATGATGTGAGATGCAGTTTAGAGCTAGCCAAATGATGTGAGATGCATGCAAAGCAAAGCCAAATGGTGCGAGTTAGCCAGGCAAAAACAGTCAATAAAGATCCACCAATAAAAACGATGGAATGATTCCATATGAAAACATTACAACTCATAATAAATGAGCAGGCCTTATTTTCAAACTGTTGGGTTTCACAGTTTACAAAGAAGTTCAAAGTGGAGCTCAAAGCATATGGCGTGTGCATTGATTTCTGATGCGATACTTTATAATTCAGGGCAGATAAGTCAAACTATGTACATAACAAACCAACATTTAACAACAGCAGTATGTCACCAATTTATCAATAATATTAATGCTGCCAATTCATGCAGCAGAAATAGCTGAAAATACCACAGTACACATTTCTCTCCAACTCTTAACTGTTAGGATAAAATGAGACCATTATTAGTTACTCAACAGTATCAGAGGTGGATGTTAGATATTTTTCATATAGATTAAGATGCACTTAGATCAGATCACAATTTCAGCTCGCATACAGTACAGTATACTTTGGCCTTTTGGCTTGGCCCTCAGGGACTTATTCCTTATGATGCTGTCAAAGTAGTTGCTTGATGAGGTCAAATAAATGAGATGTAAATGAAGGGTTCCACTGCGCACTTGCCTAGACATCACATGTAAAAAGCTGGTTTAAAACAAAACAAGACATTTCACCAATAAACTAAACTAGAAGTAAAATGATGAGTTGATTAATAGATCAGTCTATAGACAGGAAATGAATCTGCAAATATGATGTCATTATTCATCCTCATTTTTCCCCAAGCAAAAATGCCTAACATCAGAGGTGACCGTTTCTCAAATGTGGAGATTTAATCGTTTTCTGTTTTATCTCATTGTAATCTAAATATCTTTGAGTTTTTGGGCTGTTGGTTGGACAAAACAAGCGATCTGAAGATGTCACCTCGGGCTCTGAGGAATTGTGATTGTTTTAAATTGCTCATATTACAGACTACACAATTAATCAAGAAAATCAGCAGATTAATTGATAATGAAAATATCTGTTAATTGCAGCCCTAAACAAATGAGGTATCAATTCTGTGTTAAAGAATTTACTGTTTAAACATGGACAGAACACATATTATTATCTAATCACAGAAGTACATGACTATTTCTTTCAAGTTGCGATTCCTCAAAACAAAAAAAGGACCTACCAGCAGTGACTGTGCCAGTTGCTGCTTTAGCTTCTGTGGTGTTGACCCTGTTTTTGTGAGAACACACTCCAGCAGACTGAGCACTGCTTTTTCCAGACTGGACAGGTTGTGACACCACAGAGAGACTACTGCCTGCTCTTCCAAACACAAGCACTGACTGAAAAAAAAACAGCACTGAGGTTATCATCACGTCTGAAATATTGTGTGAGGACACAACTTAATAGAAAAACTTCCTGAAAACAGATTTTAAAGCCTGAAAGGATCTCAGCGCCTGTGTGTGTTCCCCTACCTGGAGTAGGCAGAGCTCAGAGCATCCAGGAAGTCTTCACTAAGTGCTGCCCTTACACAAGTCACTGGCTGCTGCAGCAGGGCCCCAATGAGAGGAGCAGCCTCGGGATAAGTGACCAGGGGGACACAAGCCACTGATGTGGCCAGAATGTTGTCACATGGACACCTGCACAGAGTATATAGTCAAAATCTGGATTATCTGGAACTTCTTATGGTCTACAAAGATAAGAATTAAATAAGAATTAATTTCCTGGGGTTCTAAAGTTTTGTGTGCTTTGATCGTTTCCAGCAAAATATACTCTTTTTGTGTGTATGTATGGTGACAACATTATGTACCATCCTAAGGACACCAATTTTCTTTGTGAATGAATAATGTATTGTTATTAAATACATGTTCTTCCTTAAATACAGGGGGAATAAGCATTCACCCCCCTATGTTAAATTCCCATAGAGGCAATACAATACATTATTCATTCACAAAGAAAATTGATGTCCTTAAAAGGTGCGACTTTCCTACATTTTTTAATGAAGGCATTAAGATCAATTTCCAACAGATGTTTTTTTATTCCTCTTTTTAATCAACTTTACACTGGGTGTGTAAACTTATGCAAGCCACTGTAGTTTCTTAATCAGCACACTGTTTTATATTATATGTTTCAAACCTAAAAGGCCAAAACTCTCCAGCTTTTTATTTTTTTTTTTCTCTGTTGTATAGAAATTGTAAATGGAATAACTTTGGGGTTTGGTCTGTAATTTGGCCAAACAAGACACATAAAGACGTCACCCTAGACTCAGGGAAATTGAGTCTAGAGTTGTTGTTTTTTTAAAGATTATTTTTTGGGGAATTTTTTCCCTTTATTAGATAGTGACAGTGGATAGACAGGAAAGGTGTGAGAGAGAGATGGGGGACGACACGCATCGGACTCGAACCCGGGCCTCTGCAAAGGACTCAGACTCACTTACATGAGGCTCTCTTACTGGGTGAGGTAGAGGTCGGTTTAATTATGAATTTAACTATGGCTGCAGCCCTAATTTCATCTTCACTGTACCTCTGATTTATGTCGCCCAAAGAACGGCAGCTCTTCCCAATGTTTTTCTGCAGCAGTTCCACCATCTGAAATGCAGGAAAGAGGACAACTTGCATAGATGTCGACATAATTACATACAGTATGTATCAATGCAGGCAAGAATTAGGCAAACAGAAATAAAGTGCTAATACCTTTCTCAGAACTTTGAGATGATACTCTTTAGGTGGTACACCCATTTGCTTCATCAATGCCTGCGCTGCAGCATCGTCTTCTTCTGTAGCAAGCTGACACAGCACTTTCTGTGGGAGGGCAGGCAACATAATGTGCAGCAGATTATTGTAACTTTACGTGTATATTTATAACAGTGGACAAGACTTTAATGCAATCTGCCCAAACGCCAAGATCCATAACATCAAAGCTAATTAGTTACTGGAATATAGGATGACTCTGTTGGCGTAACATCATTTGAAACACATGAGTGGAGAAAAGGCATTCCAGTAAGTGAGAATGTATGGACAACATATGAGCAACTTTAGACATGAACATTCTTTGTTACAGAGGGCCTTGGTGTTTTACAAGCATTTTTCAGAAGGGGCCTCATCATACACTGATAAAACTAGACTAATAAACTCAGCTGATTCTCGTTTGTGAAAAAAAGCGAGTTATAATGAAGGAACAAAGGGAGAGAACACAAGATTCATACTGTAGTGATAATGTTACAAGAGTGGCTCGCAAACCAGAGGGATGTTTTCTTTCAACAAATATAATACATTATCAAAAATCATTCAAATGCAAAAAAGGGTTGTCCCAGAAATATTTTACGTTCAATGTCAACATCCTTAAATAATAACAAGGATGCCACACAGCATTTAGCTGTCTCATGATTAATAAACGGAACGCTTGGCAAGGATTCAATCAGAAGTGTGATCAAAGCCAGAAAACCTGTTACTCTGACTTAGGGATTGGTTTAGACTTTGGAAAAAGTTCTCTCTATATGACCACAAGTTGATTGTATTGTACAGTACAATCCAACAGAAACATCCAAAGCCTCACATCTTCAGCACGCATCAGTTTTTACAACTCTAATGAATCGAAAACAGAGACAACCACACCCCTGAGAGTAGACTAAAGAAGTACATATCCCTTGCAAACTGCTGATAAAAGGATATCAACACAAGATGAGAAGAGACAGAGAGAGAGGCACAATATGTTGGCAAAAAAAACAACTAAAAGTGATGGATGAAAAACAAAATCCCAGGCAGAGAAGCACTGCAGCGTTGTTGGTGGAGCGCTGTGGTTTCTTTGGCCAGGCTCTACAGCACGCTAAGATGCTTACCCTCTCACAAAACAACCCCGATCACTACCATCTGAACGCACTCAAACTCTTCACAATGAGTACATACAAAACCAATCACACTTATCCCAACCTTGGTCAGGAGGCAAAGTGGGTCTGGGGGATAAGAGAAGGAAGACTGGTTAGAAGGAATGGCAGAGACCGACTGGAACATACAACGATGGCTGCATTTAGAGCAGAGACAAAAAGGGTGTGGTCCCCAGAGGAATGGGTTGAAGGGCAAATGGATAGACGGATGGCAAATACTTTAGGTCAAAAGTCATCTTTCTCTCACAGCAACAGCAACCGAGCTGGCTTTGGGGGCTTAGAAAATGCTGCTGCCATAGAAATTATCCCTCTATAAATCTTAAATTAAAACAGAGGATTTAGAAAAATGCACAAGGCAAAGACTTGGGTTGGTTTTGATGGGTGCCTGTTAAAAATGACTAAACCATGATTGAACTCTCCCAAAACCAATGAAAAACTCAAGTGCAACCTCAGATGGTCAAAATAGCGGAGACAAAAAGAATGAAGTTGAATAAGGGGAAAGAGTACATAAAAGTCAGGATGAATATGCAAAAACAATAAAGTTATAAGTAGTTGTGTTCAAACCTGGTGCACTGACAGAGTGCGTTAGAGAAAAACGTCATATCAAACAGTGCCTTTTCCTCCTAAATTAAAAGGCCCAATCCACAGTCTTTTGACCACATGAATTTAAGGTATTTAATTAAAGAGGTTGACTTATACATTGAAAAGCAACAGTTTGTACATTTCTCACTTAATCAAGATTACAAAAATAGGTTTTACTACAGTTTTTATAAACACTCATGTCAACAAATCTTAAAAAGAAAGATCAAACATTTTGATTAAGTTTTTGCTAGTGTTAGTTCAAGTATGCCACACTAATTTAGGAGTAATGTCTGTTTCCAATCATGTGTTTCGGATGGGTGGGGGGCTATCCTTTTTGTATTTGGGTCATAAATTATGCTTAAAAATAAAAGCAAAGAGTCCAATTGATATCACACAAGTTTAATTACTTCAATCATAAAAAGTACAGCTGTGAGATTTAAGGAATAGTTCGACATTTTGGAAAATAGGCTTATTCAATTTTCCTGTCAAGAGTTAGATGAAAGGTGGCGCCCAGTTGGCTCAGTTGGTAGAGCGGGCACCCATATACAGAGGTTTACTCCTCAATGCAGCGGGCCCGGGTTCGACTTTGACCTGCAGCCCTTTGCTGCATGTCATTCCCACTCTCTTCCCTTTCATGTCTTCAGCTGTCCTGTCAAAATAAAGGCTGAAAATGTCCCCCATTCCCCAAAAATAAAAATTAATAAGTTGATAGATGTTAGGTGAAATTAGATCATGGGTCTCAAACTCGCGGCCCGGGGGCCAATTGCGGCCCGCGGGATGATATTTTGTGGCCCCCTACTTGACATCAAAGTTAAGTGTTAGTGCGGCCCGCGCGTTCTAAAACTTTTTGTCATTGTGCATGTCACTTATGGGCTACCGTAGTCTCGTGACAGCGGTGTAACCGTTGTCAAGCTAGCTAAGTACCCTTTGTGGCAAATGCCTGAGGTTTGACAATGTGATGTCTGTTGTTGTGAAATGCACCAACCATATCAGATCTAGGGGTTTAAAGCACCGGCAGTTCCGCGCCCTTTTTTGAGGAAATAGAGGTTTTTTTTGGAATACTTGATGCGGCCCAGCTAAACCCAGACTCTACCTCCAGCGGCCCCCAAGTAAGTTGAGTTTGAGACCTCTGAATTAGATGAAAGGTTCAATATCACTCTCATGTCGGCGTGGTAAGTATAGAAGAGTAGCTTAGCTTAAAATGTGGAAGCAGGAGGAAACAACTTGACTCTGTCCAAAGTTCAAAAGTACATCAACAGTTTATTCACCAGCCCAATATCTATGCAGCGTCTACTCAGTGACGTCAAGACTCCCAAGACAAATAAATAATAATTTCAGTAAGTCAGACTTACTGAAGGAGGGGGGGATGCTACCAAAGATGAAATACAAAAGATAAAGGGGAAACAATATTGTCACGAAGAGGCTTTCATCTCCTAATTAAACAGCAGCCAATGTGAGAGAAGAGTCCAAAATATGTTGTCATAAAGCTGCCACAGTAGCTCCAGGGCCTACCTGTGGTTTATCCAGTTGGAGTCAGTACAGATATGTGTCAAAGATTAATCCATCCGCTGGCCCTCTAATATTACACTCTCATGCTTTATTTATCTGTCATCTCCTCAAAGATCATGCCATGTTACTGCAGCCCTGTGTGGTCCCTCTGCTAGTACAGGATGTAGAGAAACAAACCGATTGAGCTAATGACTATCTGACATGGCCTGCAGCAATGTGGCTGTACCCAGCATTTATCAAACCCAGTGAGAACACTCAGATGTGGAGAGGAGAGGCAGACAGGGAGGGGTGAAGGAAAGATGTGAGAGCAAAAAGGCTAAATACTCGGCACACTATTATCATTTAAAGAGAAAAATACATGTGGCTACTAACTGTATATACGGTAGCAGTAAAACACATGCTTTTGCACAAATATTCACATACATATGCGAGCACACGCCCAAAATTACACAAATACGGTATTTAGGTGCCACTTAGCACCAGACCCTCAGTCTATTATGGAGGCAGCAAGAAAACAATGTTGGGGAGCAGGATCAGACAGGGCTAACAGAAAACAGGCTGTGTTCTGCATTCCAGGACAGGCAGTCCAACACAACACAGACTCAGGGAGAGACAGACCATCTCTGGCCCTAAAACCATACATCTGCACTGCTCCCCCAGACGGGATGAGCTGCGGTGAATGGGTTTTTTGATGCTTCCCGCCATTCCTGTCATTTGTGGCGAGTGGAAGCTTCTTTGGAGAAGAGGAGAATGAGGAGAAGCTGTAGAGTTGGTTATGAGTTCATTGTACTGCACCAATCTATTGTATCAACACTTTGATCTGGTAATGCCCTGCATGCAAATTTAACATGAGTGAACACTTTAACGCTGATCGTCAGCTCTGTACCACAAGCATTCCGCTACAATTAAATACTATACAATGTTGAAAATACAGTTTCAACCTAAGCTGTTCATCAAGGATAAAAACGCGTCAGTAGAAGAGACTTTTAAGGAGTTTTATCTCAGTTATTTCATGGTTCTCCCTGTTCATGACCTTAGCGAAGTTTATTCTCTTACCAAACCTTATATATTAATTGTTGCTGCCTAATTCCCTCCTAACCAGGACTGCCCCTTTAAACAAAAATTAGTAAGGTAAAAATGGCTTTATATGTAGAGATAATGTAAGGATAGAAGGTACACCAACATAAAGCCGTGATACTAAATCCCTTTTCCTAAATGTTTTCCTTGATTTGACCCTCATGTTGTCGTCGGGTCAAATTGACCCGTTTCCCATAGGAATGTTCTATTTAACTACCCACTTGTAATTACCCAAAATAACATGATTGATTGCACACAACACTCTTTAGCAAATATAAATCTCTACTTACATTAATTTTGGGGTGTCTTATTCAATTTTATAGCGTCTGAGAAAAGAAATTAAAGTTGTTTCCAAATGGTATTGAGTAAAAGTTGACATATTCCAGTCTGTGATTATCCGTCAACATACATTCCTTTAATTTTAGTCTAAATAATTCCTGATTTCTGCTTTTCTAACTCAAACATAATTTCCTATAAATGAGGTTTATTGACCATAAATTCCAAATATAACTGTAAAACTAAAGTTAATAAGTTAGTGTTATGTGTTGAAAACGTCAAAAAAAGTGACAAACATTGAAAAAACGTGTCAAAAGTGATGAAAAATGGGACAAAACTTAAGAAAAAGTGTTGATTTTCAGAAAGACAACACAAGGATTAAACAAAAAATAGATGAATGTAAATCTATACGCCATCTTGAACACATGCACATTTACATGCAGATATACAGTCATATGCCAATACCAAAACACAGACATACTGTAGACACAAACACAACCAGGCACATTTGCACTCCTCTTCCCCTCTTATGGGTCAAAGACCATCTGGCAAATTCAAGGTTTACTTTCAAGGCACTGTTTTAATTAGCAAGCTGTTTTATTAGATGAGAAATTAATCAAAAGAATACAAACACACAGTTAATCTGGCAAAAATGTGAAGGTCCCACATTGTTTATCATAAGCCATCTGTGTGAACCCTCTCAAAGTTGAAAATTGCAGAATCTTTTCTTCCCTCTGTTCTCCTTCCCTCCTTTGTGTGTGTGTGTGCCATGAAAACACAGTGAGCAAGATCAACTAACCATAATATAAAGGCTGATCCTTCTCTAGTGACAAGAGGCAGTGAAACAGTCAATTTTAATTTGCTTTCAAAATATGTTTTACAGTTTTGGGCACATAAGGCTTAGACTAACAGAGACCCTATGTACCCCATTTATCATCCATGTCCCATTGGAGAGGAGACACAGAGGGCTGGCGAGAGAACTCCTATTAAAAGTAAATTAGACAGAAAATCTCTTCAGCAGCCCAACAGCCAGTTAAAGATTCTTTTTAGTTTGTTGGAGTATTTGTTAAAGGTTTTATAATCCATCTGTATGTCCAGTCTTCCCAGAAGTAATTAGGACATTAACAGCAAACAGATCAGGCCTGAGAAAAGGCATATGATGGATGATTGGAAAATAATAACAAGTAACAACTCAATAATGTTATGAATGGGCTGAACCGTAACCTAAAAATTCAAAATATTTCAGTTTTTGTTTTTCCAGCTTCCCTCAGTTATCTCTTTATTGTGTCTCCTCATTAGGTGGGTCCATATGGCCAATGAAATCGTAGCAAGTATAGATGACTTTATGAGGCATCATAATTGACTTGTGAGTGAGGTGCCATTATTAGAATTAATCACTAATCAATTATGATACAAAAATGCATACTAACATTGACCAATGTATTGTTTATGATCTTAAGAAACTTAATTTGTTCATGTAGTTGCCCAGAAATTCATACAGTATTTTGTTGAAGCAAATGTCTTGTACAGCTGATTTGCGTTAAGACAAAATTAAACATTGATGGGTTTGTCAATGTTATGGGTTACCAAAAACAGCATGAGGTGACAAAAAAACGTATCATGTAACACAGCTGACGTAATCTATTGAGACTGGTATCAAAGTATTTTAAATGATGCCCAGCCCTATTCCTTAATTTTTTTTTTATAAGTATTTTATGGTTAGATTTGGGGAGACACGGGGAATGACATGCAGCAAAGGGCCACAGGTTGGAGTTGAACCCACGGCCGCTGCGTCAAGGAGAAAAACTGAGAAAAAGAAAAAATTTGAAAATACCCAGTTACTGTACATGCAGAGATAAAGTGAATTGCAAAGAAATTGAAGGTGGCATGTAACAGCAAGTGAGGATCACTTTTCTCAAAGGTCCCATGGCATGAAAATGTCCCTTCATGAGTTTTTTTTTTAACATTAATATATGTTTCCCCAGCCTGCCCTAAGGGGCTAGAAATGGAGATAGGTGTAAACTGAAACCTGGGTATCATGCTCCGCCTATGAGAAAATGAAAGCTCAAATGGGCCAATCTGGAATCTTCCCCTTATGATGTCACAAGGGGAAAGGTTACCACCCCTTTCTCAGCATTGCCTGGCCAGAGAATTTGGCCCGCCACTGAGAAAGAGAGAGAAATCATGGCTTTCAAACAAGCAAGGCATGGCAGTTAGTCAAGGCCACACCCCCAGCCTCCACCTTGCCCCGCCCTCACTCCTCCTCAATAGCATTTAAAACTACAGACTCAGAAATGGCACATCCTAAGAAAAGCTCACTGTGGGACTGGCTCTAGTGGCTGTAATTCCGCACCAAATTTTGGGAACGAGACTTCAGATACAGTATTAGGGGACCACTAAGGCCTATATAAAAGCATCCAAAAAGCAGCATGTCGTAGGACCTTTACATCTTGTCCCTTATTTATAAACTTAAAAATCTACACAATTTACTTCCGTCTAAGTTCTCAATTAACAGAGATGAAGAAAGTCCAGTCCTTACCCGTATCCACTGGTTGGCTTTTCTTTCCACCGCATTGCCTGGATGCTCCGAGTAAAGTCCCCACAGACACTGGAACAGCAGCCTTCTGCCTGTAGCTGCAGGCAGCAAGACACCATGGACGGTAGATTTGTGGTTTAATATACCACCCCTTACACAGACAACATGCCTCAAAATGACCCATGCTTGTAAAGACATTATCATGCGTCCAAAGGTACACTCACCATCAGCAGTGACATAAGGGTTCCAGCAAAGTCGGCCAAGAAACTGGCCTAGGAGGGGCAGCCTCGTCATGGTCTCTGTCGTGGAACTCTTATGGACAGAACAAAGACAGCCACGGGCAGGAGAAAATTATTTTTAATGGTCTACATGTACACCTGTGAGCCACCTAACTTGGAAAAATGACTTCAATTTTTCTCTGACTGGAAAGTAAATTTGGTAGTGAGCAACTAACATGGTGACGGACTCTGTGTTTTAGCTGAGCTAGGCCAGAGAATATTCAGTTAAGAAGAAATTGTATTATTTGTCACATACATTTGTACAGTACAATGTAGTCAAATTCAATACCTGCATTTATTGATGCTATGTAGCATCATTTCAGGAGCAGGACAACACCTCAAACAGTATCCAGTATTCCTTTACCCACCTAAAACCTCTCCTCTTATTCGCTCTCCCATTCCGCACCCCTCCCTCCAACCCTCTTTCTGTTCCTCTCCTTTTTCCTCATCTTTAGGTCCTAAGGGGGTCTGTCGGGTCCGTGTTCTATGACGGATTCCCTACCAAAGCCTTCCCACAACACCAATTTAGATGATGACTACAAGCGACATCTTTCTCATACTATGACCTCGCATCTCAATCATGTTTCATTATTAAATTGTTCAAAACGTATCTGGTTGATGGTGTAATCCTTGCTAGTGAAAGCCATTAAGAGCAGTGCATTGGCATATACAGCGTCCGGGGAGCAACTTGGAGCAGTGCCTTGCTCAAGGACACTTTGACATGTGGCCGGGGGAGCCTGGGATAGAACCACCAATCTTGTGGTGGTGAATGCTGATGCTGTTTTTCCCTCATTGTCTTCTGTGGAGTTTGCTGGAAGTTATGTAAGGTGCCAATGTGCCCTTGAGCAAGGCACCAAACCCCAACTGCTCAGAGTGCCTGTCCATGGGCAGCCCCCTTACTATGACATCTCTCCAATGCATGTGCATGTGTGTGTGTTTACTATGTGTGTAATAAAAAAAAAAGATTTTCCCCAAGAGGGATTAATAAAGTATACATTATTATACATATATTATTAAAATGTTATGTAGCCCCTGTGCGTTTTATGTGGAGTGAGCATTGCGCCAGAAGGTCATACCTTGGGTTTGTGTACTGTGATTAATTCTGCATGCAGTCATAATTTAGTTTTAATGAAAACTCAACTCCTGGCTAGGGTTATGCAATTAATCAAATCTTAAATCGCAATTTTGGCTCCAAACGATCACAAAAGCAATGTAAACGAGAAAAACGATAATTTTGCACGTTACAAACTCTTATTTTGTCTTGTGTTTTGAAGGTGAATGCAAAAAGTTCAAGGGGAAAAGTAGTAAGGGAAATTTCACAGTTCAAGGTGTTTTTACTGTTAATATGTACTGAACTGTTTTTTTAAGTTCAATAAATCTTTCCAAAGGTCAATGAGTGACCAAAAAAATTGCAATTATGATTCTTTCTATAATCGAGCTGCCCTACACCTGGCAACTGGTGTTCTACGCCACAATTTTGGACGAAGGAAATAATGGGATTAACAGAACTAGATTCAAAAGTGCCACCCCAATGCAGTCAACCATGGGGAAACACTGGGGATGTTTGAACCTCCTCACCTCATCCTGCACGATGTGAGGAAATGATCTAATTGCGATTATTTTTGACTGATATTGCAATATGATTCACGATATTGGAGGGGATGATCATTTTTGTGCCATTCTCATTGAAAATATTAAAATGAAATAAAAAATGAAAATGATTTATGATTTTTGCAAGAACTGTACCAAACAAGATTTTTTTCTTTAGTCTGTAGATTACAATTTGTAGGCTGGGACTACTCTGCAGCACCACAATACTTCATTCAGAATGGTTTGACACATATTTAACAAAAATGGGGCCCCACCAGCAACATTGCGCCCCTCCCCCTGCGATTTGGATATGTAGCGGTACTCCCTACTGCTAATTGTGCAGCTTTACTTTCAACCTTGTTGCAGTCATACATTAGAAGATCACAAGGTTACTTAATGAGGATATTAAGATGAATACCAGGCACAGTGCATCAGGCATGCATCACCTTTGTTTCCCATATGTTGGTCATGTCACATTATCAACCATAGTTTCAACCGTGAGATATACACATTGCAGAACAGGGCTCTGGCCAAGGGTGCTATACCTGTAAATGTTTAAGTATGTGTGTCTGTGCTTGTTTATCCAGCTCCAACAAAAGACCATGTGATTTATTTCACCTCACAGCCAATTAAAACATCCAGAAGGTTTCAAGTGGGGGCAGACACTGTGTTTCAGAACTTGAATAGCCTTAAATCCTCACTTTATATACATTTCAGTATTGAAAATATTACATTTTCCCAGATAACCTTCTCTTGTTTAAGTATTAGACTTAAGGTTTGGAAAGATTCCTATATGTCACAGCAGATCGCTGAAACCAATGGAAACAAGCTGGTCACACTTCTTATTTAAAACCTGTGCCAAACAGAAGACAGATTATTAAAACGTGTTTGGCTGTTCAGTAGAACCAGCACCAACTAATCTGTTGTTTTTAGTTTAATATGACAAATCATAGTTTATTTGTCAGAAAAGTGCTTGACATTATTTGTGATTTTCCAGGGCAAAACACGCAAAATTCAATTCAAGTCAAGCTGTAGACTGAGACAAAAGCCTTCAGTCAAACTACTTTTTGATTCAGGATTACTGTAAAGACACAGGTGGACACCATTATTTTGGTTCCATCTTATTACTTTTCTGGGCTTAATAAATTTAGGGGGTTTTCTGGGCTAGACACATTATTTTTACAATAGGATGACTGAAGTGGGACATACAGCACAGAAGGCAGATCAAAGAGGTGACGTATTACTTTAATTTACAAGCATATCAGCACATGTGTGTATGAATCACGTGCATTTACAGAATTAGTTAGTATTCATCCCATATTTAAAAGACTATATCATACATTTCACATATGACCTAATGGAAGTATAGAGAACAGCCTTGTTGCAGGAGAAACCCACACAAAGAAATCTTACATACTGTAAGCCAGTTATAATTGAAGTAGTGTGATGTAGCTTAACCAAAGATGATTTGGCTTAATTCACTGCCATGTACACGTTTCTGGTGGGCTACACAACCTCTTCCCCATTGGCTCATTATCCTACCAGCCAAATTAACACTCAATCAAGCAAACAGGCCCCTGTGTATACACCTCTGATAACATTTGTTATCACCATTATTAGAAGAGGAGAGGACTTAGCTGCAGAGTCTACTGTGTCTTATGGATTAAAAAAAAAAAAAAAAAACTTTAGATTTCCATTTTTTTGGACCCCAAGTCGAACAGCAATTAGCAGTACTGTGGGGGTATTTATTAGTTAGCATGATAAGAGTACTGGGAAAAGCAAAGAAGAAAGAGTTTTAGGAATTTCAGAGAAGAAATACAGCTGGGAAAAACCTAGGTTGCTGCAATGCCAGTATGCATCGTTCTTGCTTTATGCATCTTTCATCAGAAATAATCATAGAGCAATGAGCAAACAGGAGATGCCTAAATGTAGCATTGGATAAAAGGAACCTATAAGGTAACCGTAGGCCTATATGTTAAAAAACAACATCAGACAGACAAGGATATTAACTTGTCTCACTCCAGTAGATGAGATGAGAAGCAGGATTTCTCTAAATGCCCCCACAACACCACCAATACTGTCTGGAGCACAGGCCTCACACTCAGCCTTCCTATCAATCCAACAACACATGGTAAACATTGTGTGCAAGTATACATGTGCATTTGTGTGTTGTTGATGCAACTACAAAGGAATGTACATTTACAATAAGAACTTGACTTTACTTTGTGACTGCATGCCCATAAGATTGAGCAATTGCAACAGAACGTAATTATCACTGACTACCGGGGCCAAATCACCATCAAAGCCTTGTCAACAGTGTCCTTAATTATAAATGGGCTTTGAGACAATGTATCTTGTCTTGATTAGAGACAGACATCTCAGACAGAAGTGACCAATTACGTACGTACGAGCCAGGGAGGCAAATGGGACAAGTTTATAGACGATGGTGTGGAAACACTTCTGGTAATGACATCAGTGAACCATAATCAGAGTAGCCCTGACGTTAAATAGCAAAGTTACTATGGTGAGCACATAAATATAAAGCAGGGCAGCAGAATTTTTCAGATAAAATCCTTTAGAAAGTGGTGTGACACGGCAACAGTGGTGTAGCAACCATGGTAAAACAATTATGGGACTTCTATGGTGAATTTAGGTGTGCAACGATAAGTAAATGCACAAAGACAAGCACCCTTTAAAGGACTAGTTCATCATTTGGTGAAATTTGCTTATTTGCATTCTTGCCTGGAGTTAAATGAGAAGATCAATACAACTCTCATATCTGTCTGTTCAATATTATGCTGGAGCCAGCAGAAAGTTAGCTTAGCTTAGCATAAATATTGGAAATGGAGTGAAAAGCTAGCCTGGCTCTCTCCATATAGAAACCTGCACTTTCGCATTTGACACATTTACAACTTATATCTCATTTGTTTAATTCTCATAAAAACTAAAGAGTAAGAAGGTAAATTTGTGATTTTTGGCGTATTATGTGTGGGACCATTTATTGGCTGGTCACAGTGACTTTCTGAAATTTCCATTGGTTGCCTGGCAACCACACGGTGATGACAAGACTCCAGGAAGTTACTGCGCAGGTCCAAGAAATAGGATGGCACATAACCCCACCTAACATGCTAATCGCCATGTTACACTTCGAGATACTTTAACATTAAACATTAATTAGGGTGCTACAATGTAGATATAGATACCTTTGGACAGAGACTGGTACGTTTTTTTACTCTGATTCAAGTCTTTATGCTAAGCTAAGCAGCTTTTGGTTCCATCGTCACATTGAAAGGACAGATATGAGAGTGGTATCAATCAAACTCTCAGCAAGAAATCATATTTCCCAAATATATCAAACTATTCTTTTTAGAAGGGCAATATTGAAATAGGAAACGTACCCAAATTCCACTTTTCTAACCAAGTGGGAACCTGGAAATTGATAATGAGTATTTCTCATTTTGGGGAATAAGCCACAGGAAAGTTGTTAAGTTATCAAAGTATGCAAAAAGCTGCCAAGAAGCAGTCTATCTTCAGCTGGTCTTTTATGAGTCCCCTTCCAGTAAAAAGAATTTCAAGCCAATTAAGCTATAACATTCTTTTTTCTTTCTTTGTATCCGTTCCATCATCCTACACATTCTGACATCTCTACAATACATATACCCAAAATAATGCTAATTGAGAAGGAGACAGAAAGATACAAATAATAGTTGCCGAAGTGGAGAGGAAGTAGCGATTCTAACCACAGTAAAACGCTTGGACTGTAGAGTATCACAAAGGAAATGCTGTGAGCACCATGACTGTAAAAAGATTTCTTACATGAGAAAAAGAGTATATTATGGGACAGAGAAATGTGAAGGAAATGTGGTTGTAAAAAGCAGAAAGACAGAAAGAGTTAAAGGGAAAAAGCTGGAGGGAGGAGGCAAGGCTGGAGTAACACTGACATCTCCCAGTCCGGCACCCCTCCTGCCCTCTGCCCCCTTCCCAAATTGACTGGAGCTGATATGGGGATACATTAGGTTAGCGCTGTAGGTCCCAATGCGGCTATTACCTGACTAACTCAACACTGCAGCACTGCCAACCACACATACACGGACTCTGTACAGCACAGGGAAGCCTCTGTTAGCAGGACCGTACCAGCGCTGGGCTAACTATTCACGCCTTGGCTTGGACAGAGAATGAGCGTGTGCATGTGTGTGTGTGTGTGTGTGTTAATTTCATTTGGTGGCTGTTTTGCCTAACTGATTAACTGATCTAATTTATTTCATTGGGTAAGGTGTGTCAAGTCTGTAAAACAGGCCTCTTGGTGGATATTTTATTAGACTTAATAGGCATCTGGGGAATAAAGTGTATATCCAAATCTGCCATGAATATAAATCTCAGAGCTTCCCTTGCATTGTGACAAAGTTAATAAAATCAAACTCAACTTCTCACTACATCTGCTTACCATGTTGTTGATATGTGTGAGGAGTTGCTGGAGGAAATCCCTCAGCCTGCTCAAGTGCAGGCAGGTGTCTTTCTGAGTATCTGAGCTGTCAGCCTGGCCCCAAGTCACTGCTTTGTCCAGCCAGAATTGCATCTCCTGGACGTTCAGCAGGGGCTCTGCCACTAGTTGGAGCTGGATCAGTGGCTGAGGCTGAGACATCTTGCACAGGTGAATGTACTTAAGATCCAAGCAAGATCCTAAGTGAGACAAAGACCAAGACAGTTGTCAAGCCCAAGGATAAAACAAAAAAACCAATACAAATATATTATCACCTGTCATTAAAGGGACAGTAATCTGAGCAAGCACTGGGCAACTTACACCAAAAACAATCTAGATTGCTAAATAGCACTACAGGTGAGAGGAAAAAATGTATTTTTCATTTTGGGGTAAACTGTCCCTTTAATTATCCTAATTTTGAGGTTGTTAGGGCTTTGCAATGTCAACATTTCTGTGCCAATGTATTATGTAAGCATCCCTAGATGTTAGATGTAGAAATTCTGTGTTTTCCAAAGTGTTTTATAGCCAACTCTCACCTCCACCAAAGGTGCCTTGTGGGGTTTGCGACTATTAAGACTGCAAGCTCAATAATAAATGTAAACAATGCAGGATTTAAAATATATGTATCTTTTTTAAATCAGCTTTGCAAACATTTTATGAAGAAGGCAATCCATTCAACACGACCTCAACAATAAACGCAGTGTATTTGGTGAGAAAGGCTGAATGTAAACAGAAACTTACAAAAGACTTCCCAGGGAAGAGACCAGAGGCACTGTTTTATACAACAGGTGCAATGTATGTAATGAGTGTTGCTACTGGCAATGTTGTCGTCATCTACTAACTAAATCAAATGTATGATGATGGTCCCCAGTGGGGGAAAAAGAGGCACAAAAAAGGGGCTATACAAAAACAGAGAGGAATTCAAAAAGTTGAATGAGAAAAGTTCAATAAATGCAACATCTTTCCAAAAGTCAATGAGTAATCGTGTTATGTTGGTTTTTTAAATAATCAAGCAGCCCTATGAACTAAATAAAAGTAGAAACTATATAATGAATTGTAAGCGTACTGGTGATGTTTTTGTGACTTTGTCAGATTAAAGTCAACAGTCATTAGTTAACACATTCTTACCCAAAATAAATGCTATTGCATCTGTTTTACTTATAGTAAATTGTAACCATAAATAAAAACACACAAAGGTTATATTTTACAACTGCATTTATGTTATGTGTAAATAATTATTAAAATTAACCTGATGTTAAGATCTTTTATTCTATTCAATCTATCACACAACTTTTAAGCTCCAGGGGAATATCTCTCTCTCACACACACACACACACACACAACCACACACACACAAACGCACACACACACACCGCAGACACACCGAAATAAGCAGCACATTCTTCACCTTTTATGATGATGGAGAGAAAAACGTGGGGGGCAGATCACAAAGGTGTGTGTGAGGATGTGTTCTGTCTGCATATAGCTTGAGAAGTGTGTGTGTGTGTGTGTGTGTGTGTGTGTGTGTGTGTGTGTGTGTGTGTGTGTGTGTGTGTGTGTGTGTGTGTGTTGTTTTTGCCATAATGACAGGTCTGTGTGAGACACCACAGGGTTGTGTTTTATGATCACCTCGTTACACACGATTTGTTTAATGTCTTGCCATCATCTCTGCTGGAAAGCCCCTATGGCTCGTTGATGTGAATATATAAATACTCATTTTCGAGGAGAAAAAAAGCTCAACCAAATTAGGAACAAACGCCTCTTGTGGACTTGTGTTGGGGGCTCCGGGTTTAGTAAAGCAGAGGTGGAAAAGAACTGCATGCCGAATACCTACGCAACAGAGAGTCATCCAAATTCTCTATCATACGCAGACAGTTACATGAATACACAGGCATTTCTATATACTGCACTTACACAACTTTGCTGGCGCAAATGCATGTCATTCGGGGCAAAAAAAATATGTACTGCACATAAACACACTCGACAGCAGCTCTGGTGTTGGCTGAACACATTTGGGGGCAGGAACGAGATGTGACTGGTCAAATATTATCTTTGAAGATTTGTTAAACTAAACTTGTGGACTTTGGGTAAGGGCGAGTTTGCTGTTCCAATTATGAGATTGTTGACATTATTTCGGTATAATCAAATCCGTTAAACATTACTTTCTACAAATTCACTTGTGCACTTCGATGTGTTATATTTAAGAACACCTGGATTAAATGTTAGTAATGCAAGGGTTGTCTTAATGATAGTCATAAAAGGAATAATGGCTAATGTAATTACAGATTTCTTCACCATTTTGCTTGTGTAAGGCATGAATCCCACTCAACCACACATCAACACACACCTGAAAAAATTTGTGGAAAATCAAACAGTACGGATGCATCCATACATTGCACAAAAGGTCATTGAATGGTTTAATGGAAATAATGTGAATCATATGCAATGGCTTTTAGAGAGCACTCCCACTAATATCAAAACTCTAAATGAAAGAACTACAGAATTGTGTTTCATTCCTACAAAACTTGGAGAAAATATGCAACAGAGCTGTTCTGGCCAACGTCAACTTAGCCCTTACTAAGGTTGCAACAGATTGATGGTTGTGTCTTTAAGATATCAGAAACTGGTGAACAAAATGCTCATTACTGAGGTTACAACTAACAAGTATTTTCATTTTAGATTAATCTGCCAATAGCCAGAGATATCTCCACAGCGCTGTGGAATAAAGTCGTCTGGCTACACCACAGATTCATTCTGGGAGAGGAGAAAAAAAAAACGCTTGGGGTTGTTTCTTTAAACCAATCACAATCGTCTTGGGCGGCGCTAAGTTTTGGATGCAGCGACAGTGCATTTGCAAAATAAGTCTTGGGAAGGAACTTGTTTTGGTGGAACATATGAAACATATTCCTTGGGTTGGCTCAGTTGGTAGAGCAGGTGCACATATACAGGTTAACTCCTTGATGCAGCGGTCGTGGGTTCAACTCTGATCTGTGGCCCTTTATTGCATGTCATTAATCTTAAAATAATTGTTCAACACTTGCTTTTTTTAGTGTGTAGCTTGCTAGCTCAAAGGTTGTTTTTCCCATAGCGAAGGGGATTCTGAGAACGGAAACACACAGAAAGCAGAATCGGAGGGGCAAAGCCGGACATCAGAGCCCAGCTTTGCCCCTCCGCGAGTCAGGCTTAATCCTTCTGATCTACAATATATGCCACTTAATTTCTTTTAATGGTCGATTTATTGTTTAGTCAATAAATGTCAGAAAATTGTGCAAAATGCAAATCACAATTTACTACAACCCATTGTGATATCTTCAAATTGCTTGTTTTGTCCAACCAACAGACCAAAACCCAGAAATATTCAGTTTACTATCAGATAATACAAAGAAAAGGATTAAACTAAGAGAGAATGTTTGGCATTTGTGCCTGAAAATAAATAACACTATTACTAATAATATTACTATTACTGATAATGAATCAATTATCAAAATATCTGCAGATTAATTTTCTGTCTATCAACTTATTCCTGTAAGGACTGGTAATTTTGGCCGGTCGCATCGAAGCTTCCCACAGCGGCATGCTTTTTTTATCCAGGAAAACTATCCAGGACCCAAAGACACTCAGTTGACGATGGTATGAAACCGAGAAAAACAGCAAACCCTCACATATGAGATGCTTGAATCTGAGGATGTTTTCTATTTTTGCATAATAAAGTACTTTTTCAATGGTTATTTGATTATCAAAATCGTTGTGGATTAGATGTCTATCAATTGACTAGTACTCAATTAATCATTAGTGTTAGTGGTGAATGTACTTAAGATCCAAGCAAGATCCTAAGTGAGACAAAGACCAAGACAGTTGTCAAGCCCAAGGATAAAACAAAAAAACCAATACAAATATATTATCACCTGTCATTAAAGGGACAGTACTCTGAGCAAGCACTGGGCAACTTACACCAAAAACAATCTAGATTGCTAAATAGCACTACAGGTAAGAGGAAAAAATGTATTTTTCATTTTGGGGTAAACTGTCCCTTTAATTATCCTAATTTTGAGGTTGTTAGGGCTTTGCAATGTCAACATTTCTGTGCCAATGTATTATGTAAGCATCCCTAGATGTTAGATGTAGAAATTCTGTGTTTTCCAAAGTGTTTTATAGCCAACTCTCACCTCCACCAAAGGTGACTTGTGGAGTTTGCGACTATTAAGACTCCAAGCTCAATAATAAATGTAAACGATGCAGGATTTAAAATATATGTATCTTTTTAAATCAGCTTTGCAAACATTTTATGAAGAAGGCAATCCATTCAACACGACCTCAAATATAAACGCAGTGTATTTGGTGAGAAAGGCTGAATGTAAACAGAAACTTACAAAAGACTTCACAGGGAAGAGACCAGAGGCACTGTTTTATACAACAGGTGCAATGTATGTAATGAGTGTTGCTACTGGCAATGTTGTCGTCATCTACTAACTAAATCAAATGTATGATGATGGTCCCCAGTGGGGGAAAAAGAGGCACAAAAAATGGGCTATACAAAAACAGAGAAAACGATGATTTTGCACACAACATTTTGAAAGTAAAACCTTAGTTTGTGTTGTGTTCTGAAGAGGAATTCAAAAAGTTGAACGAGAAAAGTTAGTTAGTGTTTCAGCCCTAGCTGAAAAGACAAAGATACACAGACTTAAGATACAGAAAGTTGATCTACCCTAACCCTCCTGTTGCCCTGGGGTCAAATTTGCCCCGGTTTTTTAAAAGTTTTTACATCAGAAATTTGGGATTCTTTCATCCACATTGTTCAAATATTACATGGATGGTTCCATGTATGCTTCTTGCAAGGTAAACGAAGGATCAGTTCACTACTTTATTGAATTTTGGGTGTTTGTTTCCCATAAAAAAATGATAAATGAGGTATCTTGACCATGAATTCAAAAAAGAATAGTGTAAAACCAGTGGTAATATATTGGTGTTAGTGATGTGTACAGGATACTGGTGGTAGTGGGGAAAAAAAGTATCTCAAACACGTCCAAAAAATTATAAAAAAAGTGTCAAAAAATTGTCAAAAAGGCGTCAAAAATTGTTCATTTTCAGCTTTGACCTAGAAGGACAACACAAGGGTTGTGTTGTCTTCCCGTCCAATTTGAAAATCAACACTTTTGTTGACACTTTTTATCAATGTTTTTAACTTAAAAAAAAAAAATTGTCTCTTTTTTTTTTTTCAACACTTTTGACATTTTTTTCCAATGTTTGTCACTTTTGTGACGTTTTCAACACTACGTAACACTAACTCATTACCTTCAGTTTAACAGTTATTTTTGTAATCTATGGTCAATAATCCTCATTTATAGGAAATTATACCCAATCTTTGAGCTATAAAAGCAGAAATTAGGAATTATTTCGACTGAAATTAAAGGAATGGATGTTGATGGATAATCAAAGACTGAAATATGTCAACTTTTTGTTCTCCAAATACTATGAAATTGAATAAGACGCCCCAAAATGAATGAAAGTAGAGATTTGTACTTGCCAAAGAGAGTTGTGTGGAATCAATCATGTTATTTTGGGGAATTAAAAAGAGCATTGATAGAGGAAAATGAGTCAATTTGACCTGAGGACAACCTGAGGGTTAAGATCATCTGGAGCAACAGGAGCCTAACGGGACCCTCCTGTCCTGACTGATAATTCAAGAAACACCACCCCAAAGACACGCTTTGGCTGCATAAGTTAGATTAAAACAGTAAAACAAAAACACAACAACTTAAAAGACACACGGCATTAAAGTGATACAAAGCTAATTGCTCCTTTTTACTTGTCAGTTTTCCAACACACACGTTCCTTGGTAAAACGTCGGGGTGCAACAACTACCCCATACCACAGGATGCCAGTATTTTCCTCCACTCTACTGCGGTTACATGGTTCTGTCAGTTCAATGTAAAGACACTATAATGTTAAAAGAACTTTGAATTACAACTCATTTATGTCACAGTCTCGAGTTAGCTAGCTACGTTACGCCATTGATACGTACCACAAGTGAACTGCTTTGCATCCTTAGCGAGTTACCGCGAATTACTTTACTCTCGTGCAAATGTTATTAAACGTTGCTCTAGCTTGGACTTACATGTAAAGAAGACGTTCAGTTATCAGAGTTAAATATTTACAGGGCAGAAGTCAGCTAACGCTATATCCATTCATGTTGTATGTGTTCAGAAAAGAAGGCTAGCGCTCTCGTGCTGCGATGTAAACAAACTGAACTTCCCTCTTCTCTGAGAGTTCCGTGTATGGAAGAAGACTATTGGCTGAGAGTGGCGTCACGCGTTACTCGTCATCCTGGCAATGCCTACTGGGAAATAGAGTCACAGTCCCTCTGACCAGCCATTCTCTACTACCACAAAAACAAAGGATATACCAGCCTATATTCAACAAATCACATAAAAATAGAACATAAAAATAAGTGGAAATGGTGGACCTTTTAAACAGAATAACCACTGGAATAAAAACTTACAATGTAGTGTAAGATATGAATTAATAGCCCCAAATTTGCTGTGGCTAACAAAAATTTGAAGACTCAATTTCAAAGAACTTTGGACAGACATTTGTCCCAAATATGTGGTTTAAGAAAGTAGATAATTGACTTTCCTTGTTGCACTGAGGAGATAACGAGGAGTGAAAAAATATCACAATTCTTTTCGACAACACCACAAACAATTACCTAAAAAATGACAATAAAGTTGAATCAGTGTAGATATGTACACACAAGGGCTGTACTCACCTTAAGTCTCAAGTTCTTATTCAGATACATGGAAGAATACATTTTTAAACGTGTCATTCATCATCTTCATGTAGAACAACTTGATCCAAATGTACTGGCTCATTTTGTAAGACATTTTCATTGGAAAGGTGTGGATACAGATTTTTGCAACTCATTTTCAATTTCAATTTTCTGTTCATGGGATAGTACTACAACTATCTCAGTCGTTGACTTGCCTTAACCCTCCTGCTGTCCTCAGGTCAAATTTGACCCCTTTACAAAATGTCTATATCTAAAATATGGGTTTCTTTTTAACCAAATTACCACAGAAAATGGATTGATTCCATACAACGATCACTTTCATTCCTGATTAAACTCAACTGCAGTTTCCTCTGATCTTAACTATTAATCAAAATAACTCATATTTTCTGCTTTTTTGACTCAAATATTAGGTATAATTCTATATAAACGAGGGCTATTGTACATGAATTCCAAAAAAATACTGTAAAACTAGTGGTAGCAAGGTAGTGTTACTGAAAAACTGAAAAGAAATCTGAAAAAAGGACAAAAATGTCAAATATTTGTCAGATTTTGACCACGGGAGGACAACACAAGGGTTGACTTATATTTCCCATAGTATAGGCTGCCTGTCACCATGCTTTCCAAACGTCCATGCAATCAGAATGGAGTCATCCAATCTGTATTTTCACATTCTCATCTTGTCAGAATTTTAAAATAACAGTTTGACTTATCTTGCTGACCTCGGGTTTTAAGATAAACCTGTCATCCATTCGTTATAGTAAAATGAATTGACAAACGCCTGGAACAATAAACATGCTGCCTCACGCCGAAAAAAGAAGCAAAGAAGTACATGCGTGTGAGTCATTCGGTTCGGGGGAGAGGGTCCAGAGGGTGAAGCGGAGTGCATACCACGGGCAGGAATTCAGGGGTCCGGACTCCGAAGTGTGTCCCTCTGGAACCCAAAGCAAACTTTGAGGGGTTCCCGGCCTGCGTGGCTCTAACTGACGTTTCACCCAGAGGCTCCAGCCAGACCCGGAGCAGCCCAGCAGTGAACCAGGAAACGGTTGTTTAAACATACATAACTCCACATGTGTGTGGGTTTGTGCATGTGTGTGGGCATAATGTGCTTTGGGGCCTGCATGAGAAGAGGTCACATGAGTGTGGGATTTTACACAAACACACACACACACATACAAACACACACACACACACACACAGTGTGTTTCTATGCTGTGTGTGTGCACAGTAAGCATGCTACAGTGAGGCAAGATGGGGGTTGGTTTAAAAGGGTTTTAGTGGTTTAACATTAGACATCAGTATTTCTGTGGTAGGAAAGCCAGTGCCTGTGAATGTGTGTGTGTATGAGTACAAGTGTGTGTGTGTGTGTGCGCGTGTGTGTGTGTGTGTGTGTGTGTGTGTGTGTGTGCTTTTTCCACTCTCACAGTTTGGTGCGTGTGGCTTGCTTTCCAAACAGAACATGGAAACTGTGCGTACAAATACTTTCAGGTGCAGCACGTTTTGAAAGAGATTTCCTTTGAAATATATTCCACCACACTGTAGTCCATACTTGCATATGAAAATAAATGTGCCATTCACATCATGCTATTATTTATCATAAACCAATTCAATGAAGTTATGTCTAAAGCTAAAGTTCCATCAAAAGCTTATAAAAACGTATTACTCCTTATAATTCTTAAAGTAATATTTTTCCCCAATAATGCGTGCAGTGGGATTGTCTTTTCTGCTGTAAAATTATTTTTAATCTCTTAACTTCTTATCAGGTCGTCCTCAAACTGATGTGACAATGTCTAAAAAAAAAAATGTATGGCTTTATGAAACACTGAGATCCCTGGCCTGAAACTGTCACACACATATACACATTAACATCTACTTAACCCTAATTAATCAATTTTTTTTTTAAATCAAAACCATAAAACTGTTTGTATTGTTGGATTTAAGTACTGTCACGTTACATATTTATGTTTGTGCCTTCATCTGCAAATGTCCAGGGAAGGCAGCAGTTACTGTAAAATCACAAGGCGCTGGCCCAGGTTCCCCCATCAGCTCCACCCTGGCTGCCTGCCTGGGCCAACATGTAGGTCAACCGGGGCTCTATGTGCAGGGTGCTGTGTGTGTGTGCCTGTGTGTGTGTGTGTGTGTGTGTGTGTGTGTGTGTCTAAGTCTTGTAAAAACATCAGCATATGGGTTTGGAACAAGGTCCCTGGCAATACTCGAAAAAACAAGAGAGAAGGGAAGAAAAAACACGGCAAAACTTGAGAGAGTGTGGTTTAATGCCCAAAGTAGAAACCCACACACTGATGTGTGTGTGCGTCTGTGTGTGTGTGTGTGTGCATATGTATGTCAAGCTTGCATGGGCACACATATGGATGTTAGGAGAAATGTTGTGTAAATCACGTGTGTTTTTACTGTACCGCTACTCTGTGATTATTACAGAGCCAAGAGACGGGTTGTCACGCAGTGGGGCAACAACTCGTCCATATATTTGCGTCTGTGTGTGTGTGGTTGCATGTGTGTGCATGTGCTTTCATTCTTGGAGTGGAGGTCTGATCACAACTGGGATACTGTACCAGCATGCTGTTATTTCAATGGCCAGTCCTTTTTGAAAATAAGCATAGAAAAACGCAAATGAGTCTCTTTCTCATGTCAGTTAACACCATGTGTTTTTCTTTTCAATCTTGAATTTGCAGGTGCTTTATCTCACTCTAACTGATTCTGTCCTGCTGAATCATTTAGAACAACATAAAAGACACTTAATGTCACTTTTCAAGCCAAACTGTGATGCACTAGTATCAGAACTTCTAAATCTAACCCTAACCCCAATGAAAAACCTCCAACCATAAATAGATTTGTGAGGAAAAAGGCAAAGCGTGTGATTGCGAATTTTCTTTTAGGTATAGTTGTTTTTTGACCTTGTGGTTTGGCCAGAATGAGATGGAGCCGGCTGGAGAGCTTGGGTATCAGTCACTGGAGCTTATCCCAGGCGCACTGAGACCAGGAGCTCCACAGCTGCTGACACATTTTTCAGTCCTGATCCAGACCAATCCTATTACCAGTTCTGGTTGCTGTGGCCCTATGTGACCTGATGCCTGATTCAATACTCAACAGTTAGATGTCCTGGACCTTTTTATTCTTGCATCCAATTGGGTGTTTTTGCTCTCTCTCTCTCTCTCATTCACACACACACACACACACACACACACACACACACACACACACACACACACACACACACACACACACACACACACACACACACTTTGTTTCTCTGTCTCAAAACTGTACATAAAACAGTAAAACGGAGCCACAGTATAGCCACCATCTGAAAGGGAGTGTGATTGGATTGATAGTTCCCTTTTGCAACAACAACAATGCAGCGGACACACTCCTATTTGTCTTAGCAATAAAGGCTGGGTTTGTCAAAATTAGGTACTTTGGAGTACTGCGATTTGAGATTTCTGTGTTTTAAAAATATCAGTGTGTAAGTATGTGTATATATTGTTTATACTGCATATGTATGTATGTATGTATGTATGTATGTATGTATGTATGTATGTATGTATGAATGCATTCATGTATGTGTATAAATGTATATACTGTTTATGTGTATATGTATGTATGCATGTATGAATGTATGTTTGCATGTATTTATGTATGTGTATATATGTATATATGTGCAGTATATATGTGCAGTATAGATACGTATATTTTTTTATTCATTTCCTATTCTTGTATCTATTTTCCATTCTTTGTACTGGTTGGTTGCATGTGAAACGTGAAGGTGTATAGACCAATGTTGTACTGAGCGTTGTTGTTATCTTATTGTTGTGTTTATACTAATATGCAAAAAAGTTCAATAAACCTTTTTTTTTTTAAATCAGTCATGGATAATTCCCAGACAAAGTACTCAATAATAATAACAAATTAAATAACTAATGGATTTTAAACATTTAAGTGCTGTAATGTACCTCTATATTTACCCATAAATGCTTTGCGCTGGTCAGGGTACTTGGCTCAGAGCAAGGGTTGTGTTATTGAAAAAGGCTTGCACTGAGCTCCTCAATCAAATTGGGAAGTCATCTGAATCTGTGTCCATAAGCCATTTTAAGGAAATTGTAATCGCAAAGATAAATTCAAATGTATCCATTTTGTATATCATCTGTCATCCCTTTACCAGTGTTGTTTCTCCCTTCAGTCTTTTCCTTTCTCATGAAAGTTGTTCTTCCCTACCCATCCACAAAAGTTATCAAACACTTCTCCATCCTGTAGAAGTAGCATCACCCTTTAAAACAATAGTGCATTCGTGTGTGTAAGTGTACGTGTCAATTCTGGTCTTTTTGATGGATGGAATAGCTGTACCTTGGTTGGAGGCAGTTGAAGTAAAGGTGGGGGTGGTGGTGGGGATGGGGGGGGGGGCTGGTAGTTGTCTTGGAGGAAGGAAACCTTCAAATTAAAATAGAGGAATGTGCCGTTAAAAATCTTCAGATCCGTTTGAGCTTAACTCTGAATGTCTGGCTGTTAAGAGAGAAAGAGGGAGAGAGAGAGAGAGAGAGAGAGAGAGAGAGAGAGAGGCACAGAGATGGAGAGGGCAGACAATTTTCAGAAGACTTTCAGAAGATAAAGTCAGAGGTCAGAGGTGCCATCTTGCCCTCTTAAATGGATTGTGCTTTTCTTTTGCTTCACTATGCTTTTGTGTACTTCTGTGTGCAGTAGAGCTCTTATTTACTTTCTATTATGTTTTCTTTTTCAAATGTCATCAATTTATTGGAATTCATTTTTAATCAGCAATTGGTAGAAAAGAAGGCATGTGATGTCATGTAGCTGGCTCATCCAAGTATTCTCTTGCACTATGTGCAACCTGTACAATTAGTTTATTTACATTTTAGCATATTATTTAAGCAGTTGCACATTTTTGTTTTCCCATCCTGTACATATTCAAATATTTGTTCTTGTATTTTATTCATATTATTATTTCATGTGTATTGTCTGTATGTATATTTTTCCTAGTATTTCATTTATATTTATATTCTGTGCTTTGTGACCGATTTTGCTGCTGTAACACCAGAATTTCCCATTTTTCTTGGGATCAATAAATATCTATCTATGTATCTATCTATCTATTCTCAGTCACAGTAAATTACATCACACCAGCCCCCTTTAAAAAGCAATAAAACCCCGTTTTCTATTGCTTAAGTTCTGATACATTAAGTCAAGTACATCTTAAGTACTAAATACATAACTATCTTAAAATACTTAATTCATCCCAAATGGATTTCTTCAGATTGCCCAATGAATTAAAATTAAGAAAGGTGTAAACTAATTCTGAAGCCAATATTAAGATGAATAATTTATAAAATACTCCCAGAATAATGCAATCCAAGATTTCCCATACCTCATATTTTAAATTGTTATGTAGTTGTCTTTTTTGTGGAGTGTTCTGACACATTTTAGTTGTCTCACTCTTGCTTTACTTGTATGTCACAACCTTTTTCCCTCGGGGTTATCACACCCATAACAAAATGACTCAAATAAACACGTTCAAGTAGAAAATAAAAATGCAACACAGAGGAGAAAATCAAGAGACCTGCCCATGCCACTGCAGCCTTTTATCATTTTAAAACATCTGATGTAAGCAGTCACAGAAGATGTGTGTGAAATCCTGCCTAGATGAACAGATTTTAACTCACATAACTCCTTTTTACATCTTTTCACAGTTAAGGGAATCACTCAAAGGTCTGGTATGGTAAAATACATTGGACCACATAACTAAACAATGATACAAAACTCGTATGTACTGCATCCTACTTTCTCTTTCATGCACAAACACGTGTAGTCACAAGGATACGCACACTTTATGGCAATTCCAGGCATTTTTAAAGCATGCTTCTTTATTGCTTTGAGAGGAAGCTGAGGATTGGCAGAGAGAGAGAGCAAGGTTCTGTGACCAATGTGAAACAGCACTGCATGCATGAGCCTGTTCACACCGGCACGCACACACACCACAGACACACCCCACACACACACACACACACACACACCACACACACACACACACACACCACACACACACACACCACACCACACCCCACACATGTTCACATGTCTTCTTATGTCTATTCTACATGTAAAATACATTTCAGATTTACGCTGTCCTTTCTAACTGCAAGTGTGCGTGCATGTGTGTGTGTGTGTGTGTGGTGTGTGTGTGTGTGTGTGTGTGTGTGTGTGTGTGTGTGTGTGTGTTGTAAATGGTTACATATAATAACAACAATAATATAATCCATGTGTAGTGTATACTGCATTTACAATCAGTCAGTAAGAAAATCATTGGCAATAAAATGACAGGTGTTACAGACAACCTCTAACTTTTCATGTCCTTTACACAAGCAAATTAAACTAACTTCTTGGTAATATTTGTGAAACAAAAAATCATCTTTTAAGCCTAAACGCAAAAACTCTTAAAGCACATGTCAACCCTCTTTGATTGGTTAACAATCAGTCTCAAGTATGACACCATCACAGGTGTCTGGAAAAATACACAAGTAATCACAGGCAAAATTGTACTGTACAAAATGGAACTTTTTACTTGCAGTGAACAAACTCATTGTTATCATTTTTATTATTATTAAAGACTTCAACTTTAATCAAGATAAGACCAAAAGCAGGGACTCGCTTTGTTGTGTTTCAAATGTGAGAATCACTTCCGGCTATATAGGGCCCCTGAGGAGTCTATTTGACCTGAAAATGGCGGTGAGTCGGCCCCCAACACAACTTTATTCCCGTCCTTCATTCATGGTCCAAGTTCAAGAACCCAGTACAAGAGCTGTGCATCCATTTTAACTGTGACATACACACACTCACATTTGGGTGCACACACACACACACACACACACACACACACACACACCTGCTTTCTATTAGTCCAGCAGATTGCAGGGAAATTGAGTGGGAGTGTTAAACACACACACATCCATCTATCTGCCCCTTTGTCCATGATAATTACACACTTCCTGCTCTAAAATCCTTCTCCAACAGCTTCCACTCCAATCATGTCTCTGTTAAGTCTGAGGTGTGTGTGTGTGTGTGTGTGTGTGTGTTGTGTGTGTGTGTGTGTGTGTGGTGTGTGTGTGTGTGTGTGTGTGTGTGTGGTGTGTAGGATCTAGTTTGGACACTACTCTGTCAAATAATCAGGAATAATTCATTTCAAGAGTTTTTCTTACTTTACTGTTTTAATTTTATTGTTTTCTTTAGTTCTCTGTTTCAAGAGCTCCCCATCACAGTGCCATAAATGGAATCTTGGGTAAAATACATCTAATTATGTTATTATTGCTGAATTTATGTAGCTCTTTTATCCAAAGAGCTTTGGAATTTGCATCAGTGACCCCCTCACGCAGACACTCACACACTGATGACAGCGAGCTACAGTGCAAGGTTTTGGGGTTCTTGTCAGTCAAATCAAACTGCTAACCCTTTGATGAGCTACAGGAGCGTTTTTTTCTTTTCTTTTCTGGTTATCTTGTGTACTGTCACTCAATCATTCCATTATACTCGTCAATTTGTTGTCTTTTTGTCTGAGTGAATTAAGCAATACTTAGTTTCCCATTAACCAAGTTGATATGGCAATGAAGTATTGAATCTTGAATCCTCATTAACTACAAAATGGAGCTCCAGTCAAACATTGGAGGTCAGTGTTCTTGAATATGGGTGACATTTATTTTACAGTAACATTCTCTCTGTGATTTTGAATACTATAAAAGCCTGTGCGTTAACAGCGGGCTTGAATGTGTGTTCTCATATCTGTGTATTTTTTCTGTGCATGTGTGCGTTAATCCAGATTGAGGCTCCCTCTGGGGTCCTCAGAGCTCTCCTCCAGCCCTGTTTCTCATTAGGCATCTGTCATGGTGCCAGAATCAATAAGCACAGATGGAAGGAAAACGATCTCTCCTCTTCTCTTCATGAATGGGCAAATCATTAGAAAATACCAAAGTGTTTACCATCATCACCAAGGAAGACCCTCCTCAACTTTTAGTAGTTTGTACCATTATTATTTCCTTTATGACCCACAGTCAAAAAAAACTACCTCTTTAGTACAAAGTCTTGAAGGCATGTGAAATGATGTGCTCCACACTCCCATACACAGATGAAAATATTTAGTTGCGGGTTAGTTTCTGTCTTTCTCTTTCCCTCTTCTGCCCCTCTGCATCTGTTTCCATACATTGTTGCATGTTTTCTGGCAAAGACGAACAGCAGAGTTTAAACAAAGAGGTGGGTGGTATGTGTTAATCTGGTGTGCGTGCGTGCATAACGTGCATGCCACCAGGACTACATTAAACAAAAATGGAGAATGGATGTCAGCATCCAACCTCAGTTTGTCATCTTCAGTGTAAACGGCCGTACATCATGCTAACGTCGTACATGTGCTGGGGCCCAATCACAGCAGTCACACACAGCCGTGTCAACAAAGCGGTAATGAAAACAAAGGAATGAAAAAAGAGAGAGCATGGAGGGAGACAGATTGGGACGCAGGCAGATGGAAAGTAAAGAAATAGAATGTCCGATGGAAGCAAAATATAAGTGAAGGCGGTTGGAAAAAGGGAAGCGGAGGGCAGGATAAATGCTTCCAGTATTAGCGGAAGAGGAGAGATTATGACATGGCTTGGCACCACTCCATAGCACTAGTTTGTAACACAAAGAAAGAGTGGGTGAGTTTTCCACCTCCACAGAATAAATGATGCGAGGGGAAATGGGAGTAAACAACATCAGTCATTATAATTACTCTCATACGGCTACTCCCATCCACCATCAACCATCCTAACTTCCCCCCTTTCACTCTCTTCCTCCCGCCATTTTCCATCTGTCTTTACTACCCCTTCTCTATGACTTATTTCACCTTTTACTTTATTGTCTCTCACTCACTTTCTCTCTCTATCTGCCCTTGGCAAAGTACATTTCCAGTTTTCTGTCTACATCAAAATGAACCCACTTGTTTTAGGTCTTAGACCTCAAGCTTAAGTAGGGTGGTCTGAATCTGAAACCACACAGAAGAAATATGAGGCTGTGAAAGTTGGAGAAAAACACTACAGATGACAGAACATCAGCATTTCGTTAAGAATGTTGTCTGACTGCAGCGACAACAGCCAACAGTAATAATAATCTTGGCAAATTTCTTGAGCCTTACTGCAGACTTTGAGAGCGATACAATCTTTGGCTCTTGCAGCATAAGCCTTTGAATGCTGCTGAATGCATAGTGAATCATGTCATCTGTTTCTAAGAATTGGATGTGGTTCCTTTTGCTTTCTTGGACCTCTACGTTTCACTCGCCCTTCTTCTCTCCCTTTTCTCTCGTAGGATTCCTGGAGAGCTGTAGCAGTGTGTAAGAAAATGTGTTTAACAAAAGGTTTTGTAGATATGTCATGTATGAATACAGGAAACCACATGTAGAAAATCAGTTTAATATGAGAACAAGAGTAAGTCTGAGTCTACAACCATGGAGGCTCTATGAGGCTGAGCCTAATGCTAAGGCAGCATGCTAACATGCGGACGCTGAACATAACGTTTACCATGATCATCATCTTGGTAGTATTAGCATACAACGCAAGTACAGCTGAGGCTGATGGTATTGTCATTAGTTCTGCAGGGAATTTGGCAGGGGTGTAGCACAAAATTCTGGGCCCTGTGGAAAGGCATTCTCTATGGGCCCCTCCCTGCATCCACAGATATTCATTCTAGCCCTATCCCCTCCAACCCAGCCTGATGCCCCTGGTATTTGGTCGTAAACCGAAGACAAGGACAATCTTTTGAACAACAAGGGACACAGGGAGCGGGACACATGAATAGACGCATGTGTGTGCAACATTTCACGGCAATCCATACAGTCAAAAGTTGTTGAGACATGTCACCCGACCACAACTGTAAGCCGCATGGTGGCATTGGAGTCAGAGGATCACCATGTCTGCACAAAATTTCATGGCAATTTCTCTAACACATGCTGAGATATTTCAGTCTGGACCAAAGTGACAGACCAAGAGACCAAGAGACTGATGTTGCCATCCATAGAGACTAAAAATGTTGCTAAAATGTGGAGGAGTCATTAAGTGTAACTGTTGTTTCGTCATATAAATAGTATACACTTACTATATGTCAAAAAACATTTCCAGTCACACATTTGATAACTTTCAATTAAACACCTCCTTCCCAATCACATTTTTTTTCACAATCCATCTATCAATTACTCTAATCTTCTCTGATCATTAGAAATTACTTTAGAAATTCCAACTTGAATCACTTGCATACAAACAAACTAAGAGAGACAAAGAGAAAGAGAGAAAAACTAAAGACAGATGCTAAATTCCCTCTTGCAACACTGAATTCCAGCACAGATACATGCCCAGAATTTGTATCCTGACAACCGTTCATCACGTCTCTTTAATGCTTCAAATGCCGAGCATATTTCTCACATGTCATTCTTATAAGGGCTATTTTCTTGGTATTCAACACGTCAGCCTGCAGAAGTGTGCTTTAACACTGAGTTTATGTAAGTCTGGCCACTGGGGACTTGGACATTCACACTCACATTCTTCTCTGGATCCGTCTTGTAGGAAAAACGCACTCCCTGTGAGGGAATAAAAGAAGACAGCCAAATCAAACTGGTCCCAGGGTGGGACTGCACGCCAGCACCAAAACCCGCCCAAAACCACCCACCTTGAGACTGCTGACAGAACAGATAGATAGATAGATAGATAGATAGATAGATAGATAGATAGATAGATAGATAGATAGATAGATAGATAGATAGATTGATTGACAGATAGGTAGATAGATAGATAGATAGGTAGATATCTAGATAGATAGATAGATAGACAGATAGATGTGCTTCAAAGGACATTTTCTATAAGGAATACTTTAACAGTTTGGGGAACAAACTCATTCACTGTGTTGTAGATGAATTTAAAAAAATTGCCATAAATAAATGTGAAGCTACAGCCAGCTTACAGCTAACAGATAACAACTAACAGCTAACAGCTAACAGCTAACAGCTAACAGCTAACGGCTAACAGGAAACAGCTAACTTGTTTTTTTACACAGTTAAAGAAAATCCACAAACTACCACATATTTTATTAATTACATGTTTAATGTTGTTTGTTTCAGAAACAAAAAATATAAAAACTGCAAGTTAGTAGTGTAATTTCCAACTGCTTCCAGACTTTATGCTAAGCTAAGCCACTGGTCTCCTGTCAATTGTTGCTAGGGGGCTTCCATTCTTTGTGCTAATGAACCATGAACCATTATTTTAAGCTGCAATGCATTGGTTAAGAAGGTTAAATGCCATTAAAATACAATAGCAGTACCACAGTTCAATGACGCAAATGCTGTTAATGTTAATGTGAAGTCATCATTGTTTTGGTCCGGCTAACATTTACAATCTGAGACACAGTTCTTATTCACTGTCACACACACACACACACACACACACACACACACACACACACACACACCACACACACACACACACACACACAGAAGCAAATGTAAGTCCAAAGTTGAATAGTTTTCAAGGTGTCTGTGAGGCCTCAAAGGTAACCCCCCCACCAAAAAAAAACACATTTGTCTGGATCTAGAGTTGTATCAACACACCATGTGATGCTTCCTGCAGATTTATTCTTAAACTAAATGTGTAAATCTGGCCCTGGATCTGGCAGGAGTGCATGGGTGTGTTTGCATGTGTCCTGTGCAGTCATGTCAACAGTCCAATCATTCATGTGGAGTAGAGTATACACTCAGAGGGTTTAGCTCTGCCGGCAGGTGATGAGGGAGAAGGCTTTCAAGGAAGGAGGGATGGAAATCGACAGAGGGAGGGACAGACGGACGGAAAAGAAGGACTGGAACAGCCGAATCAATAGTTCTCTTTTGTAAATTTCCCTTTACACATGAAAAAAGCTTAGTAGTACAGTATGTATCCGCTCTATTGTCACCCAGTCTGGGCAGGGAGCCAACGCAGAACACTCCATTAGTCCGGGAGAGAAGGAACTTCTTAATTACCTCCTCTCTCTTCCTCTTTTGTCCTCCTTCCATCGTTCTCCCCCTCGAACCCCCTTTTCTGTTGGCTGAGAGAACAGGTACAGGAAACAGTCATTCATTAACAACCTGTAGTTTGCACTCCACCTCTGAGGGCAACTCTGAGTGTTTGTAAGAAGGGTGAAAAGGTAAGGGGGGGTAAAGGCTAAGGAAGGGCTTGAGTTGAGGATGGGGGGGAGGGGGGGGGGGGGGGGGGCTTGGAGAAGGGGCTATATCAACATTAGAACTCAATTAACCACCTCGCCTTCAACAACCATTGGATGGTCACAGATATTTCATCTTTCAGCAATTTTTCACATCCATTAATGCATTAGATGATTGTCTTGACATCAATCCACAGAGGTTGCATTTTCACTTTTGTCAAGATAGTGTTTGAAACACTAAAATCAGCATAAAAAAAGTGTTTATGCACCCAGAGATTGTGATGAAATCCCAAAACCTGAGTTTGACTGCCACATTACGATACCACATTACATGGGCAACACCTGCACGAGTCCCTTTGCTCTGCATGCTAATTGCGCAAAAAGACTAAAAATATCAAGCCCAGTTAGAAAAGTTCAAAACATGACCGGAAACATCCTGCCACCCAGCTTTCCAAACACAGCCTGTCATTTGTTAAGATGTCAGCCTGTTTCTTTACACTGGTTGGACAGCACTCAGCAGAATAGTGAGCCTTTATTGGCTTTAAAAGATAATGACATGCTTACCGCTGAACCGGGGTCAGTGAGTTCCTCGGCCTTCTTGAGGTTCCGGTTGAAAACTCGGGAAAACTAGTCCTCTTTTTGTAGTCAGGGACAACAGAAAGAAAACTGCTCAATATTTGTATTTTGATCATAGTGATTTAGTTGCATGTTTCTTGCAGAGTGGAAAGTCAAAAACCTTCTCTTACAACCCTTGACTATGAGAAGAACTAGTTGCCACCCATGCAGTTGACAAGACGCTTCTCTCTCTCTCTCTCTCTCTCTCTCTCTCTCTCTCTCTCCTCTCTCTCTGTCTCTCTCTCACCATCAGTGCAGCAAGCTCAAGGCCACATGCCCTTTTTCATTACTCCAAACAGGCCAGCTGTATTATAACTACAACCAATTTCCTTGCAGTCTATAAAGCTGTCAATCAAAATCATACAGAACAGGGAGTGGAGGTGGGGGGTGCAGGGGCGGAGCTGGGTGGGCTGTTGGGGAGGGCTGCAGGGCTCCAGACCAGATGTCAGTTTTATACTGCAGAACATGATGAAGGGAGGGAAGGTCATGTTTACCTGTAGCTAATAGGAAATACCACAAATATTTCTACTTGTGTGAAGGTGATGGTTCAAGTGCCTGGCACTTTGAATCATAAATTAAACAAATGGCTTCATATTTTTGGGGAATTACATGTATTCCCATTTTTTTTTGCAATTAGATGAGAAGATAGTATGGTAAAAATGAATACAACTCGACCCAAAATGGTGAAGTATAAGCAACAATCAAACAATCAACTCACAGTCAGTCGTTTTAAGTTTCCATTTATTAAAGTTATGAACAAAGAGACAAATAAGTTATAATATTTTTATTTGTTAGAATTCTATCAGTGTTTGAACATTAATATTTAGAGAGCTAGTACAGTTTTTCTACTTTCATGGCTAGCCTTTGACAAACCCATAGAAACAGCTGTCTCTCTCCAAGGATCGGAACATAATACTGAAGGGGAGGTGTCAATGTTGTCTCACAAGACAGTTAGCAGTGAAAGTGTGCACCTTAAGGTCTTTTTTTTCTGTTATGGTATGATATTACATATAAACTCTTTAAAAATATACTTCTGTCAAATACCTTGACAACTACTATGTACACTACAAAAATAAATTTTCATATAAATAAATTATATGGCATACATTTATCTTTGTAACTGAAAACAGCATACATCCACGCCAACCGAGACCAAAAAGGGCAGTCTGGAAGAACCACTGATTTTTTTTTTTTCCTTTTAAAATCCTCTAAGAGCCATGATGAGACCTGTAGTGTAAAATGTTATATAATCTTTTTTTTCCTATTTAACATTAGTAAGCACTTTATACAGATCAAACTCCATCATTGTAAAAACATTAAACTGTAATAGTGTTTTTTTTTTCAATAGACATAAAAATCCCTGCATTTGTTATCCACTGGCATCATGACAATAATGAAAGAAAACAATTTTGTATTACAAAAATATAAATATCGCAATTGAACGTTAAAAAAAACAAAAAAAACATAAAAAATGAATAAAATAGTTGCCAACTAGGATTCTCTCCGCTACTGCCAATGTGACATTTGGGAGAAAACTAAACGAAAAAAAACACACACAGAACAACCTATTTCATGCAAGCAGCTGACATGGTGGACAGAAGGAGGAAAACCGCAAAGACTTCTGGGAAGCGCTACAGGTGTGAAAGTGGAGGCAAACTGAGGTGTGGGTGGGGTAAGTGACGGTGTCAAAGGGGGCCTGGGTCTGGAACTGAGCGGGGTGGGGGTGGGGAGGTTACAAGTACGCATGCATCGACACACATGCAGATATAAACTGGCCATTGCTGGTGGAGAGAGGGGCTGGCAGTGTACACTCTGACCCCTGGGGGTCTGGGCTGTGCCATTTGGCAGTTGGGGGGGGGGGGGACGTCCAATTAGTGTCATGGCGTCATGTTGTGGATTTTTATTAGCTTAGGTCAGTGGGGACGTCTGAGGCCAAATTGGGGCCAGTTGTCTTTTTACCGTCACAAGGAGAGCAGAGACAGAATAAGAACATAGACCAACACACACATAAATGTTTATACATACATACATATACACTGAGACACGCATAGAGCACATTGTCAGGCCATATAAGGGTTATCCCTTAGCAGGATGTGTGGGCTAGCTTATTGGTTGGACAGAAATAAAGAGCTACTTGAGGCAAGATATTCCTGTGAATGAAGGTTAAATGTAGTCAAGTGCCATGTTGAATCGGGTCGTACAGTATACAGTCTGAGTTTTAGCTTATCCACTAGACACTAGTGCCCCGTGTTTGACCCTGTTCCAGAATCAGTAATGTGAATGTCCCTGTAATGGCAGAGTGAGTTTCTGAGGTGGGTTTACTGCTTGTATATCAGTATACAAGACAGAACCTGTTTTGAGCCTGCTGGGGTTAAACAATGCATAACCTCTTACAGTAAAATACAACCGGAGCACAGCCTAACGGACAGTGACACTAAGCTGAGAGCAGAAACAGGTTCCAATGCAGAGGCGAAAACTAAAAGAGCACAACAAAACAAAATAACAGCTTTTAAAATTTCTTCATATCTGCTCGTCTTAAATAGCACGCATAGCGTGTCAAGTTAAACAGTACTTGTTTCATAACTACCACAGGTTTGTGATAAAAAATTAATAGTTTAACATGAGTACCTTTATACAATAATAAACACACACACAGTAACACGCACACGCACACATACCATAGCCTTGTTTGATAATTCTAACAATTCCATCATGTTTTGATGTTCTGAATATGTATCTGATGAATAAGCCATGGGGTTGTTTACACGCGGGTAGCATACGCACACACATGCAAGCACACACATACGCGCACACACATAGACAGATCACTTCTTTTGTTTAAAGAGACATTTGCATAGAGTTATAAATGTATATTATTTAAAAAAAAAAAAATATTTTTGAGCAGCCACAGTGAATGCTGACAGGTATTTTTTGTCTAGATGAAGCTTCGTAATGGCACAGATCCACAGATGAGTGAACAGTAATCAGAGATCTATCTCTCATACGCACACACACACACACACACACACACACACACACACACACACACACACACACACACACACACACACACACACACACACATAAACCATATAAAATGGCAGCCTCAGTCTGTTGACATGAGGAGTTCTACAGCTCCTAAAATTATAGCTACTTTTTGTTCATATTTACATATGTATACATCTTTTAAATATAGATAGAAATATCTAAGACAATAGTCCACTGGGTTACAGTAAGAATGAGCACCATAACGGCAACACTGACGAGTTTCTCGCTGCTTGGGGCCGTGGGCGAGTCGGGCTGAGCCATGCTGGGCTGGGCTGTGCCAGGCCAGGTCAGCTGGTTGGTAACACAGAGGAGTCCATCTTTGGCTGTTGTACGTCCGTTCTCCACAACTGGAAACAAAAAGGAGATTATACTGTCAGTACTTCATGGTCAAACAGACTTCACTGTAAGGACAGTTGTACTACATATGGATGTACTGAAGTAGTTCATTTCATCCAGTGCAATATTTAATATTTAACCATTTCATTACTGTGCAATATTTATTTATTTATTTATTATTTAGTACTTAACCCTTTAATCTCATTACTGTGCAGTATTTAATACTCAGGACTTTTGATACACCAAACTGAATTTATGCACAATGTGTATACAAAACTATTTTATATACTGTATGTATATAGAGGCTCTCAGGACTGTGCACCAGCCCCCCCTCTCTTTTTTTCTGCACTACCTATACCTTTATATTTTATATTTTCATATTTTGTGTTGACACTGTAAAAGGGTTGCTTCAATCTCGTTGCGCAGGTACTGCACTTGTGTATAATGACAATAAAGACGTTCTATTCTATTCTATTATATTCTACTAAAAGCTCACCTCAGCTTGCCCGTCTGCCACTGTTACTCTCAGCTGCCTCAAACTCCAAATCTTGAAGCTCCATAGCCTCCACGTTGACTCCTCTGGCCCCTGCGTCGGTGTCCAGTGGCACATGTGGGTCCTGAAAGGCAGGCTCTGGCCCCTCCGCCCCTGATTGGCAGTAACTGTCTGTTGCAGTGTATCCTGGGTAAGAGGAAGCAGGGGGGCCCTGGTTGGACAAGGGGGCCGGGTGCACGGCGACAGTGACGGAGGCTGATGCTGTTACCGTGGTGATGGGCTGGCAATACGGGGTGGGGTTGGGGTGATGGCGTGGGACGTGGTGATTGGGTTGTGGGTTGTGGGAAGGGCGGGCTCTGTGGCCTGCTGAGTGTTCTCTATGGCCGTGTGAGCCATAATGACCCCCAGCCTCAGTAGCAGTTTCAAAAGCGTCCATGCGCGGGCGGGCTGGGGGCAGGGCCTGCCAGTGCAGCTGGCTCTTGGGGTCCCTGCTGCTGTTACGCTGAGTGGCCCTGGGCTGGGGCCCAGAATCACAACCCTGAGAGGACTGTAGAGCAGGACAATGAGATATTTATTTCTAGAATGTGACAAATAAGAAAATCTGCTACATGCAAAACAATGGGGGATATTCCCTTACCAAAGACACAGAATAGGCCGGAAGGTCAGTTGGCCTGGCTGATCGCCTATGCCCTGATCCTGCTCTCCTTTCCTCATCTGTCCTGGCTGTTCTGCCCCTGTTGGTCTGGAGGTGGTACTGCTGCTCCTCTGCTCGCGTTTGTCCTCTTTGTGAGGGCAGGTTGTAGTTGTGCAGCTCCTGGCTAATGCCGGACACCGTGGTGTTAGAGCTGTACTCCGTGTCGGACGAGTCAGAAGCTGCACCAGAGGTGGTGGTGGCCATGGTGGTGTGGTGAGGACGAACTGAGAAGTGGACCACGTGAGGGGCTTCTGGGGACGGGGTGGGTAACCTGCTACGACCGTCGACTGGAGACACCTGAGAGGTGAGAGGAGAGAATGTAAAGAAGCAGCAGTGAGTTTTCCACACAAAATGATACTTTATCTAGATTCTAGTTAACTAAGATTATTTTTTTTTGGGGATCTTACCTCTGGATAGGGCCCAATGTATGACAGTAATACTGGAAGAAGGACGAGTCCATTCAGTACTCCAAGAACTGTTAGGATGGCCAACACGGCAAAGAAATACCTGCAACACACAAAAGTAGTTGAGCATAGGGCGTAGGAATAATTAAACTAAACGCAGCATGTAAGGATGAAACACCAAGCCCATAACCACTTAAAAACCTCGTTACTGGAACAAAAAACAAGACAAACAAACGAACAGAAAGCGGAGAAATAAAAGAAAATACCTGTGCAAACCACAGAGTTTTAGACGTTGGGAGACACATGAAAAATCAACCTTTCCACAAGCCCAAAATAATACTTTCACAAAGACACACACACACACACACACACACACACACACACACACACACACACACACACCACACACATATATAAATCCCTCACAGACGGCCAGGCATGCACTGTGGTTTTGAGGAGCAAAACAGAAATGTACCTTGTGTGTTTCTAAGTCCTGCCAAACAGGGTTAGTCTTAAAGAAGCCGCAGAGAGAAAAGAAAGGGGAAGCATAATTAGCCGGAGCTGGTTAATTCAAAGGCATGGGAGAAGAAAAAAAAAAGGGGGGGGGGTGTCATTGGGGGCTAGGGTACTCTTTCTTGGTGTGTGGTGCATAAGCAAACATGGAGAAAACAAAGCAGTGAGGAATGTGAAGGGAGGCGGGAACAGGTAAGGGGGGGCTTAGGGTGGGGGGCACTCTCCTCTTCGGCTCTAAAAAAAAAGTGAGGGAAGAAGCAAACAAATGAAGGGTATAGAATTTGAACAATTTAGTCTCGGAAGAAGAGAAGGGGACCCTCAGAGCGCCACCCCTCCCTGGACCCGCTCCCTCTCTTTTATTTCTTTCTCTCTCTTTTCTGCCTTGCGTCTCGCTCCCTTCTTTCCAGCTAAGCCCCTGTGAAATTCCCGGCCACTCCACAATCCCCTCCGTCTAATTAAATCTCCAATGTATCAGGTAAGACCCCCAGAACTCCACTTTAACCCCCCCCCCCCCTCCCCTCCTCTCGCTCTCTCTTGCCAAAACCAGCTCCCTCCCTTCATTAGGGACGACTTTCCTCCCCCCTTGATTCTCCAGTGAAAGCTCTCAGGTTATCAGGGACACACTTATGAACCATCAACCCTTTCGCCTGACCCTTGACTATGCATGTGTGTGTGTGTGTGTGTGTGTGTGTGTGTGTGTGTGTGTGTGTGTGTGTGTGTGTGCAAGGTTTAAGTGGGCTAATTGAGGTGTAGATGCGCTGGTATGCTATTCATAACTAATCTGTGTGTGTGTGTGTGTGTGTGGTGTGTGTGTGTGTGTGTGTGTGTGTGTGTGTGTGTGTGTGTGTGTGTGTGTGTGTGTGTGTGTGTGTGTGTGTGGTGTGTGTGTGTGTGTGTGTGTGGCATGTGCAGGAAGGCAGACATGTACAGAGGAGCCCAAGTGAGAAGAGCTGGTTCTTGTCTACCCAGCATGGGTGGCCTCATCTTCTGTGAAACAGAAGTGACTGTGAAACAGGATGGAAGCTTACTAAATATGCAAAATGACTTCATGATAATTTGGGAGTGCTTATATGGACACACACTTCTGCCGCTCCACACTTAACCCTTGTGTTGTCTTCCCGTCAAAATTGAAAACAGACACTTCTGTTGATGCTTTTTATCAATGTTTTTGACTTTTTCTTACATTTTAGTCCCTTTTTTCAACACTTTTGATGCTTTTTTGAATGTTTGTCACTTTTTTTAATATTAGTTTTACAGTTACTTTTGGAATTTCTGATCAATAAACCTCATTTGTAGGAAATTATACCTAATGCTTGAGTTAGAAAAGCAGAAATGAGGAATTATTGAGACTAAAATTAAAGAAATGTGTGTTGATGGATAATCACAGACTGGAATATGTCAACTTTTACTCAATACTATTTCAAAACCACTTCAATTTTTTTTCAAATGCTATAAACTTGAATAAGACGCCCCAAAATTAATTAAATTAGAGATTTGTACATGCCAAAGAGCGTTGTGTGGAATCAATCATGTTATTTTGGATAATTACAATTGGGTAGTTTTAAAGAACATTGATATATGAAAACGGGTCAATTTGACCCAAAGACAACATGAGGGTTAACTATGCCATGTGAGTTATATTCCAAAACACAATACATTCAGTTTATAGAAATAATTTATCCTAAATGCATCATTATATAAATATTGATAATATCTAGCCTGTTTTATATGAGCCTTGATGTGTATGTTGCCTCCCATTCCCACATGCAGTTTCATACCACAGGCATCTGAATTCCCTCTCGCAGTACTTTCTCACTTGGGTTTACTCTCAGAGGGTAACAGAGAAGCTGAGAGAGAGAGTCAAAAAAATCAGAGCAGTGCCAGATCTATCCTGCATACAGACAGATGAAGTACTGTAACTTGGTAAAACTCTTCCCATGAAGAGCAATAAGACCAGCTAGAGTCATTTTTATTTATTATTCAATGAGAATTGAGATTATTGACCTGAGAAGCGGGCTGCATGCTGTGAGCAGCACTGTGTTCCGTGAATGCACAATAATCAACCATGTGTTGTTGTTTTCTTCTAAAATGAATCCATATAGGTTATGTACATTGTAGCAATGCATATAATAAATATAATCATGGTAAACTCAAGTGCAACCTTTTTTTTTTTTTTCCCAAAACATACAGGTACACGGGGAAGGACAATGGATTTGATTTATTACAGCTGCACTAAAGTGATGAAAGCACCTGATCTGTAGGTGTACTTAGCACCTTTCAGGTTGGTGTTGGTGGGGGGGGGGGGGGGGGGGGGGGGGTATTGATAATCAATAGAAACCTTTAGCTATCAGTTTGACCTTAATCAAGGCTATTAGATAAAATACTGCAAACAATAAAAGACAGTTAGCACATGAGCCAATGCTGATGGGAGTCCTCTTAACATTGAAAAATGATTACATGAAGTACTTTTTTCCCAATGCAAGCTATTGCTTCTTAAACATATGATAGGTGGATAGGAGAAGTTTATTTTTTATTTTTTATGAAAGTTTTACCACTGGGGTTTAGTTCCTGGATCATCTAATTCGAACTCCACCTCCTGGGATTGACAGAAAGTCCTTCAATGTTTGCAGTGAACTTGTGCCCAACATTCATGTTTGAGATAAAACATTTGAGAACATGCCAAATTCAATTTCAAATTTGGAGTCCTTTGTAGTAAAGTGGCACTGAAAGCAAGTTCCTATGATTTGACCTTTGACTTCTCAAAGTCTCTGGTAAAGCTCTACCCATAAACATCATATACATACTGTATATATATAATTTTTCTTCACTATATACTGTATTTTTTCCACTATATATATATACATATATATTTTTTTCACTATATACTGTATTTTTCCATTTATATATAATATTTTTTTTTACTATATATATATTTATTTCACATATATTTTTTTTTTCTTCACTATATACTGAATATATAATTTTTCATTATATACATTTTTTTCACTATGTAATTTTTTCACTATGTATAATATATTTTCACTATATATATATATTTTTTCACTATACATATATATTTTTTCACTATATGTATTTTTCACTATTATATAATTTTTTTTTTTCTCACTATATATATGTATTTTTTTTACTTCAATTATTATTTATTTTTTCCACAACTATATATATATATATATATTATATATATATATATATATATATTATATATATATATATATATATATATATATATATATATTGTTTAAAGCCCACCCACCCAACCTTCATCTACTTATTAGATTATCAGAACTGTTTCTGTAAGTGAAACTGAAATAACTATGTCATCACTACAGTTAGCATATCCATAGGCACCATGAGGGGTAAACGCCACGTCACCTTCGGATACACACATTTGCACACACATGTACACATGCACGTGTGCAGCCCACATACCAGGCTGAGTGCCCTGCCGGGGTGTTTAGAGTGAAAACATTCACAGGGCTGACGGGGAAAGCCAGGGAAACATTTCTTTCAGCACGAGCAAAAAAATACGAGCGGGGCCTGTTGTTATTGCACCGTCTTGGGGCGCTACTTTGTTTGCTCAGACAACAGCAGAAACTTTAAATGGAGGCCCGGGACGGGGCCAGAAACCAGAGCACACCACTGGAGGTGAGGAGAGACGGTCTATAGGCCTCCCTGTGTTTGTGTGGGTCTCTCTGAGTGTGTATCTGTGTGTGCTCTCACTGGCAGGCACGCCATCATTGACCCCCATGATTACAAGGTCAGGGAGCAGGTTGGTGTGTGTGTGTGTGTGTGTGTGTGTGTGTGTGTGTGTGTGTGTGTGTGTGTGTGTGTGTGTGTGTGTATGAGGGGGACCATGTGGGATTGTGTGGGTGTGCAAGCATGAGTGCAGGCCTGTGCACATGACAGAGTTTGCGTGCTTAGAGATCACATGGACTTCTGCGCTCCCTTTCCTTAAAGGAGCAGGTCAACCAAATCATACAGCTACCTCGGCTACTTTAAAAAGATTCAGTGAGCTCACTGGAAACTTCTCATAATACTCCAGGCTCAAGACTGTACAGAATCATTAATTTTCCTCTCTCGTATGGCGGCTGGTCAATACCTTGCTGTCTGATGCTTACAAGAGCGCTCACGCACAAAGAGCCACCGAAGCAGAGCCCCCACAGTGTGTCGGTTTTAATTTCCACTTCTCCTGTCTTTCCACAAATGCCCTCTAGCCCCTCACCCCGTAACTCCTTCCCATGCTTATAAATGTCTAGCGAGGGCAGTTAAACTTGCTGAAGGAGATTACAAAAGCCAGAGGACTTTCCTGCCTCGCTCCCCCTCACTCTCTTTTACTTTGTTTCCCTCTGCTTCTCCGTCTACTCCCTTCAAGCCCCTGTCCTCCTCCTCCTGCTGACCTTCAACTCTCCATCCTTCCCCTAGTTTCCCCTAAAATGTCAGGCATGAGAGACACTAACGGGGAGAAGAAAAGGATGAAAGAAAAGACGCCGGGGAGAGGAGGGTGAAGGAAGATAAAGGCCTTGTTTATGAAGTTTCTTGGAGAGCAAGCTCCCAGAAATTGACCAAAAAAAACCCAGGTATGTCACTGGTAGCTGGAAAAGGGATGAGGTTTACGGCAAGGGAATATGAAAGGGAGATGTGGGTGGAAGACGAGAAACAGGATGAGGGAGGGAACAGAGGAAGAAAGCGAAGAGCCTTCATGCATGATTGGTGGCTCAGGTAGATTACTGTGGGACATACAGGTTGAGGCATGGTCTCAACGGTCTACTGACGCCACTGAGACACCATACGATAACCTTTGTATGTGCGCGTGTATACGTCTTAATAAATGTAGCATTTTCTCTCGTACGGTTTGATTTGTTGTACTCACCTGACGATAAAGTCAAACTCAGAGCCAGCGAGCATTAGGACGCCTAATAAGGTGGAAAAGGCTCCATCGAGTACTGGAGCAAACACGTGCTCCAACGCCAGCACTGCCCGCTTGTGACGATCCCCTATGGCTGTCAGGAACGCCTACACACACACACACACACACAATAACATAATTTATGTTTTGTTCTCTCACTGATTCCAAACCCATTAAACCAAAATAATTCAATTGAGTTATTATTGACATAGTGACGACTGTTTGTTGCATTATGCGTGTGCCTACCAGGGCTACATGGACGGTGAACTCCACTCCGATGCCTACAGAGGCGATGAGGATGACCACAGGGACAGCACTCAGCTTGATTTCCATCAGCCCCATGAAGCCGAATAGCTCCACAGTCATTAGAGAAAGCACCAACACCTGAAGGGGAGACGAGGAACTTCTGGTAAAAAAGGTGCTCGATAAATATGTATGAAAAGTGACTTATGACCATCTATATGTTTAATCAAACACAGAACAGGATAGACATTGGTTAGATTCAGGCTGAAAGGCGCCACATGCAGAATATCAAAAAAGAAAGAAAGAAAAGAAACACACACACACACACACACACACACACACACACATACATATATACATATATAAACATATATAATGTACACATATACTGTATATATTTGCAATAGTGTGAGTCTAAAAGATATCTTCTAATCAAAATGGTAAAAGAATTCTTAGACTTAGACTTAAAAGAATTCTAATCAATATATTATTATAATGCACATTTCCCAAGTGACAGAGCTGAAAAATAAATCCAGGCTTAGCGGATCAAATGATCAAAAAAACAAAACAATTTTCTACTTTATTGTTCTATAATAAACTAGCATTCACGGCATGCAATGTGTGACTTTACAGGCGACCTGTACATTAAATGTAGACAGGGGGCAATAATACACAAGGATGACATGTGTGAGCATCTATCTTATAGGTGTTAAGTAGTAAGCATACATGTGGGCGGAATATGTGTGTGTTGGTGTGTATGGAGGCTTCAGGGCAAAGCGGGACAGGAGTTGGGAATAAATGCTATTATAAGCTGACAGGTGTCAGGTTACGTGGGGCCCGAATCCTTTGAAGAGGGCTGAGGAGGGAAGAGGAGGGAGCTATGTGTATGTGCACATGCAGTATGTTCAGTATGTGAATGTGTGTCCAGGAGGGGGTATTTGTGTGTGGTGTACGTATGTGTCTGACTCGGTTTTCAATTTCGATTGATGATAAGTGGAAAGATATATTGAGAAAATATTGGTCATGATCACATTATAAGACTTTTAAGAATTTTAACTTGCAACTACTCTACTACTGTTTTAGTCTTTTAACCCTCCTGTTGTCCTCGGTTCAAATTTGACCCCCCCTAAAAATGTCTATATCTGTAAATATCTGAAATATGGGTTTCTTTTTAACCAAATTACAAAAAAAAAATGGATTGGATTCCATACAACGATCTTTGCAAATACAATTGATCCCTTTCATTCCTGACTAAACTCATCTGTAGGTTCCTCTGATCTTAACTATTAGTCAAAATAATTCATAATATCTGCTTTTTTAACTCAATTATTAAATATAATTCCACATAAATGAGGGTTATGGACCATGAATTCCAAAAAGTAGTAAGTAGTAAGTAGTAGTAAGGTGGTGTTAGTGAAAAATAAAAATAAAAGTCTGAAAAAGGGACAAAAATGTCAAATTTTTGACCGTTTTTTGACCCGGGAGGACAACACAAGGGTTAAGATCTTAGTTCCTCTGAATATTTTATGACAGACAAAAATTTGTATAAACCAAAACACAAGGCATACATTTTCAAACAGGCTTGTCTATGTAGTTGAGACGGATTTTATGGCAAATAGCTAAGAGGGTTTGAAAGGGCTGAAGGTTGAGTGTTTGACGTAGTAGGGCTGGCGGTGGTCTGGTCCTGGACAGAGCAAATGGTTAAGCTTGACGCCTCTCCATAACTTCTCTTTTGATCTTGCTAGTAAAACGTGAAGGATGAGCATGAGGTCCCCTCCTCCCTTGTTTAAGGGCTCGGGTGGCCTGGCCACTGCCTGTTGTAAAATACAACCCATCAGAGAGAAAAACCAGAGCACTATGTCTACGTTTCTTGCGTGAATTATGTACCTGTGTGTTTACACGGTTACTGTATGTGCGCAAGTATATACATGTCTGCATGTGTGCTCAAAGTATGTGTCTGTGTATGTGAATGTGTTTGCGTGTATCCTTGGATACTCCTTTTGTGAGAGGAGGGGAGGAGTAGGATGGAAATTAAATCTAACTTTTTATAGGTTTGGAGTGGGAGCAAGTTGTCTGAGCAACTTTGCACGTCTCTACACATTTATTTCAGCGCTGGTGTCTGGGAGTGATGGACTAGACTAAACACATGGGCCATAACAAAACAGCACAAGATAAACAGCAGTGACTGGGGGCTACAATAACACACTGCACCCCTTCTTCTTTTTTGACTTGGTTCTTTCTGAGATGCCTTCTGGACCACACAACGGAGAAAAAATGATTTTTTAATAACTGAAGATTGGGGGTTTATGCCTCTTTATGTTAAGACGTGGGCCTGTTTGTAACATTGTCCAAACCAGTGACATGTTACTCTTTTAATAAGTGAGTACATGGGTATTTTTTTCTTAACAATTACCTGACATCTGCTGTAGTGTATGAATATAATGTCTGTTTATCCGGCCATTATCAACCATGTATTACCATGTTATTGTGTCTATTCTCTATTTGTTTTCTCAGGCACTTACTATGATGCCGGCAGTCCACGGGTTGAGCAGGAAGAGGGCGCAGACCAGAAAGGTGCAGGCGAGCACAACACTGATGGACAGCAGGAGCCAGTGGCGCAGACTAACATACTGTTCCCAGAAGAGGAAAGGGTAGCCGTTGGGGTAGGAGGGTAGTCCTTGTCGGCTATAGTTGCTGCAGATACCCCGCACGCTCTCGATGGCCTCCACGAACTGTGGTGTCTCCCGGAGCCCGTTGAGGTAGAAGGGGAACTGTGCGTATTCGATGGGCTCAGCAGCTGGGACTGGATGGAGAGACAATGAGAAGCGGGTCAACTCGTTGGAAGTAAAAAAGGAAGGAGTAGAAGTATATTTAGTTGTAATCACATCATTTTTGTAAGAGCCCATACAGCAATTGATAATGCACTTTGGGGCCTTGGAATCAGGGGCCACACAGCCTTGCAAGATGATGACATTTTAATTCAGAGAAACAGATAACAGAGGAACATTAAGAAAGTGATCATAAAAAACAACGATGGCAACGATGACATCTGCAGATGATGTTTGTCTATTCTGATTAACTGGCATTAGGTTCTGATAATTTAGTGTATCTGCAGAAATAATTTAAGACTCTTCAGCCAAACCAACAATATCAAGACTTTCCCTCCCTAATCCAACCTTGTTCCAAGAGCAGCTACATCTGTGGGCATATGTGTACGTGTGTGTGGTGGGGGTGGGTGGAGCAGCGTGAAACAGAGCTCCATTGACTCCAACCCAGCCAGTCTGTGGCCCAGCCGGGCTAATGAGGGCCTATCAGTTCCAGACACAGCAGAGTGTCAGAGCTAACGCTGATTCACGGTAATTACAATGTCAGAATCATGGCCATTACCACACCCTAAACTTAGCACCGCCACATAAAGTGTAATATAGATGCATAAACACGCATACCTGTCTGTCACCCTGCTATGAAGTCATATTTAGTGCTGTCAAAACAATGTGTTCATTCAGATTGTTGCTTGCAGTGTAATTAACACATTGCTGCATTCGGCAGATCGAAAGATTTACTCAACTATCACCCTTTTTTCTTATAGAAATACAAGTTTTTGGACTGTCTGGTGTTGGTGTGAGTGGGTATATATCCCACAGTGCCTGCAGGGTCAGACAGGAGCACTTGCTAACATGATTTGGCCCATTATAATCTCAACTATAAATTTCCATCAGGACACCAGTTGGCTTTTAGCCAACACAGATCTGCTCCGGGGGCTCCCACATAGCCAAGCACTTTACCCTGCTTATCCAATCATATTCCCCGCCCCCCCCCCGTAAAGGACATCCTGCTTGTTATCCAATTGTGCATCCTACTCAAACCTCTCCTTTTCCTCTCCTCAAGTCTCTCATGACGATACCTTTTTATGTGAGTTACAGTCTGTGTGTGTGGCAGGGAAATGAGAACAGTGTGTGTGTAGTGTTTGGGTTCACTGAGTTTTAATAATAGTGTGTGTGTGTGTGTGTGTGTGTGTGTGGTGTGTGTGTGTGTGTGTGTGTGTGTGTGTATAATGCTCAGGCCCCATGGTAGCCAGGATTATAGCATTCACCACAGGCACCATTAGAAGAACCACAGTTAGCTGCGTCTTGGTCCTGAGCCTTGCAACCTGAGCTGGAACATACACAAACACACACACACACCGCATTGCTACAGTAAAGTCTATAACCTCACTTAATGCTAACAGGCAGACAAGGAGCAATAACTCAAACCACAAGAGGTAAACACTGATCACATGCAGCCAAGCCAATGAGCCCCCCCCAAAAATGGCTTAAATTTTAAGTAAATGCAATTTGTTCATATGTATCGTGTAGAAGGTATGGACTTATTTTAAATTAGCTTCATTTGTTGGAGCAAATGTAATTATTGACATTTCCTTCCTTGTGTTGTAGCAAAGCTTCATTACATTACACTATAAGACTTCCTGCTTTTACTTTTAGCATATTTTTTGGGCATGCCGACTTACTGCTGAGGCGTGTCTCAGGCATGGAGTCAGTACGGTCATGGAGCCACTCAGGGGGGTGGGGGCGAATGTTGGCCTGCGAGGCGGCGTACGCCACGGGATCATTGCTGACCCAGGCGGTAAGATAGATGTAGAAAGCCCCAGGGTTGATGATCCCATCTGCATCCACAAGCCTCTGACGAGTCAGCTACAAAATCCACAAAGGAGATGAATTAGTGATATTGAATATTATCATTATCATATGATTAATTAATTGTGTTTGATCGTATTCTCTAAAAACATTCAGACACATACATGCATCTAAATTAAATTAGGTCCTTCCCATTTACATTGGGCTAAGCCAAAAATGTAATAATTAGACAATTAATAATATGCAAATAAGGTTTTAAAAAATTAGGTGCTTGCATAGGAAAATCCTATTAAGTATACATTGGACACAAAACTGTTATTGTGGAAATAGGACATGTTTAACCACAACATTCTACAGGTGAACTGACCACAGAAATGCTTACTTATACACATGCATGAGTGCAAGAGAATGGAGCAGCTTTCAAAATAAGACTCAAAATCCCTCTCTCTTTCCAACCAAAGAAAAATCAACAAGTCAAACACTGGTCGTCTTTCTGAAAATTCCCGTACTTCTCATCACAGCTTCCCAGAATTATGATGCCACATTAAAACATGGAAAATGTTGAATCAGCTTCTCCCTTTACATGCAGTAGATATTGGCTGGCCAACCTCAAGCCCAATGTCCTGACCACTCTGAATAGATTTATGAAGGAAGCCTTTACGCTTTTCTGTCAAGAAGCAGCTGTCGAATATTGGTGTACTAACCAAATCTTAATTCTAATAGTGAGAAATGTACCAGTATGTTGATATTTGTTGTATGAAACAAGCTCTAATTTTGCATTGTTATGGTATTGTAATTTTGATTCTTGAACAGCTGAGGGAAATGGTTTGTCAGTGGGTTGGTCCACCATTGTGGTCCAGATTGAATATTATACAACAGCTATTGGATGGACAGCCCCGGAATTGGTTCAAACATTAATTGTGGTCAGAAGGAAAAATCCTAATGACTTTGGTGATCACCTGACTTTTCCTCTAGTGCCAAGATGAGGTTGACTTTTTTAGTTTTGAGTGAATGACATGACGTTGGTACAGACATTCACGTCCCCCTAATAATTAATTGTAATAATCTTAGTGATCCTTCGAGTTTCCTTCTGTGTGTGTGTGTATGTGCATGTGTATGATTTATGTATGTACACACACACACATACGCACACACACACACACACACACACACACAAACACACACACATAGACCGACACACACACACACACACACACACACACACAAACAGGTCAAAATATGTTATATGTTATTGCTAATCAGCAACATATAAAATAATAAACATGATATGCATAATTGCTGCTTACAATGTTAGCATGTTGATGTTAGCTTTAGCTTAAAGCCCTGCTGTGCTTAAGTACATCCTCACAGAACTACTAACATGGCTATAGATTTTGATTATTTATGTTGGGCATGCGATCATGCCCAACATATCATAACATTAATACCAAGCTACTTTGTCAAAACTATATTAACTCCAGCAACATTGCTTAGCTCAGGTTCCTTTACATTGTAGTTGCTTTCAGTCTTAGAAACCAGAGCTAGATGGTAAAAGATAAGCAAATTCTCTATTAGCCTGTAGCTACTCTTCTGACATCCAGAATCAGACCAACTCAATTCAATTTTATTCATAGTATCAATTCATAACAAGAGTTATCTCAAGACACTTTACCGATAGAGTAGGTCTAATTCACAAGGACCCAACAGTTCTAGTAGTTCCCCCAAGAGAAAGCATTTATTGCGACAGTGGCGAGGAAAAACTCCTTTTAGGAAGAAACCTGGGACAGACCCAGGCTCTTGGTAGGCGGTGTCTGACGGGGCCGGTTGGGGGTGTAATGAAGACCAAACCCACACAGTGTGTCTGTCTGGTTGCAGACAGTTCCCAGGCTGTTTCAGTTGGTGTCATTTGCTGTGGCGGCTGTGGTCAGTAGGAAGACAAGAATGGCTGGTTTACTCAGAGCCATTACTTTCGCCCTCCCATGTGGAACCAGAGGAGTGTAGCCTAGCATTGCTACCTCCTCCTGAGAGGTTAAACCATTACTGCACTCTGCTCTCTCTTCGAGGAACTATAAATTTCTGCTTCTGAGGCTGGGAGAGTTTTGGGGGTGAAGCTGGACTCATGGGGTTAGGTGGATGAGGAAAGGAGTAGTTTTTTTTTTTTTGTGATGGGGGGTGAGGAGAGAAAAATTGCTTGAGTTAGCGTAACAATAAAAAAATTGGCTTGAGTCCCTGAGCGCGTCTGTGTGCAGTTAACCTGGTTGTTAACACTAAAGGAAATGCCACCTAGCAAATGGAGTAGAGCTATAAAAATAACACAACATCTGTACAAATGTTGCTCACACTTGCTTCTTCTGACCCCTACGGGTACCCAGAATGCCCGGCGCCACAGACCGACCAAGCCCTGAGAAGAAAAGAACTCTTGATAACATTAGCACGGTCTCCCTGAAAACTTTTAAACTTTCCACCTCCTCCTACTCTTCATACCCACCTCCTTCTGTATCACTGTTCAAAGCAGTATCTTTCTATTGCCTTATTTTCAAACCACACACACACACACACACACACACATACAATGCCATGAGGAATTAACGGTTGCCCAGCGTAGAGGGACATGTTTGCTGCAGCAGATCAAAGCCAGAACACCTCTGCACAGATCCGTGGAGTGGCGTATCAAAATAAAACATCTAGCTTTGCAATTTGCCAGGGTCGAAAAAGATCTGGTCCTCATTTTGAGACACAAAAACAGCTACTGCCGTACCAGACAAAAGCAGAACACACACTCAAAATATACAAACGCGCACACACAGAGCGGCCTCAAAGAAACCACGTGTTTCGGCTCCCCTCATTGAAAGAAGACACAGCAGCGGAGCGCTGAGAGAGGGAAAGGGAGGGAGGGAGGGACAGAGAGAGAGAAAGAGCAAGAGTGGTAGTGTGAGCATGATTTGGTGAAGGAGAGTTGCAGAGAGAGAGAGAGAGAGAGAGAGAGAGAGAGAGAGAAAGAGGGGGCAAGAAAGAGAGTCGGATTCCAGAGGATCTGGATTGAATTTAACAGCGGGATACACAACAACTGTATGTCTTTAAGCTGTCACGGGAAGCCCAGGCAAATACACTTCCCTCACAGGCACAGGAAGTAATGTCACAGGGCCGCACACCAGGCCTGCCTCTGCTTCCTGCAGGCTAGTCAAAGGGATGGGAAGAGCAGTGCGCTGTTGCAATGAAGCTCGATGGGTAAGATAAAAAGACAAAAAGAAACAGCTAAAAGTTGAGGAGGGGGGGGATGCTTTTTGTGGACATGCACGGCTTAAACACAGACTCACACGCAAATATAAATAAACACAAGACACAGCATAGCTATGTGTATTATTATCTCAATGGTGAAAAGGACCTGGCTTGTTTGGAGTTTTAAGAAATCCTGGCCAAGATTTTTTATTTTATGTACCGCCAGTGCCTTGTCTTCTGTTTTGCGCCAAAGAATGCCGCCATGTATCCATGTATGTTTTGTTTTTTTGAAGGTGGCACTAAACTCAAAAACAGCGTGCCATCTCTAGTGGAAGATGAGGAACTTTCCTCTGGACATCCATCTGAGACCTGCTGCTCATTAGCTTGACTTGTGTCACTGTTGGATGTCAAACACTTCAACAGCTGGACAACAACTGGAGCTTGTCAGAAGATTAAGATTATACCTCTGTTGTATACAGCATTGTGTACAGGTGTGATGAAATCTGGGGGATTTTTTTACCCCAAAAAGTCATGTGCTGCACTGAAAACACTGCACAATCCAAACATATTATTATAGACCCATTGGTGCATGAGTTTCTCAGTTGTGCATCGATTTCTTTCAGCCTTCCAACTTTTCATGCTATTTACTGTGGAATCACTAACAAAGTGTCACGCTTAAAAGGGAAGACATTTCACTGTCAAGGCCCTACTAAGTCATCGCAGAGAGAAAATGGACACAGACACAGGGAAAAAGAGGTAAATACAGATTGAGAGACACCGTTTTTTAAGCCCGGTGTGGCTCTTCCAACCCTAATCACACATGACACAACACAGTGAACAGATATACGTACTACGTAGATATGATTTGTATGTACAGTCCATGATTTGTATGTACAGTACATATATACGTAGATGTATGTACTGTACATACAAAATGACAAAACAGCTTTTACACTGGTGTCAGTATCTCTCTCAAGTCTGTCCTCAGATGTATACATGTAATACAGTCGTGTGTGTACACTTCCTCATGTCTTAACTTTGAGTCACTTTTAAATGTGGGCAATAACTAAAATGTTCTTAAATCCTGAACATACCAGGTTAAAATTGATGGCCTTGTCCCTGCGTCCCGTCTGCACCAAAAGCTTGTATGCCAGGACGCCATCATCAGAGCCATTCTTGTAGCTGTTGAGGGTGATGCGGCCGGCCTCCCAATCCTTGTCAAAAGCCTGCTGGAGACCTGCAGGCAACCACAACAAGACCCATTGGTTAGATGCGGATGTTTGAAAAGGTTACATGCCCTGTTATCTTCATTCCTCCTCTGCGACACACTCACAAAGCGGAGTTCAAAAGAAAACCCAACACATAACTCAGCACGGTACAAGATAATATAACACAACACTGCAACCTAACTGCAACGTAACTATTTAATAAGCTTGATTGATTTAATATGATAACTCGGTTCCATTCTCAACCACCAAAGAAGACTTCAAAAGCCTACAATCTGCTGCTTTTGCTTCAAAGCCATCATTAGGGAATATATCAGTAACATATGTCTCCTTTTCTGTATTACTCTTTTAAATCCATATGTGTATCACTCCCCTCCTCCCGGCTCCCCCCACCCCAAGGCCCATGCTGTGGTCCGTCTGTGGGACATGTTGTTTTGGGTCTCGTTCCTTGGCCTGTCTGGCTCCAATTTGTCCCACCATTGCAGAGCGCAATATCAGACACAGTTCTCTCTCTCGCTCTCACCCACACACTCTCTGTGTGGTTTCTAGCCGGCTCACACACACACAGTCTCATACAATGTGTTTTATCGCTCCGGGCAAGTCAGTGAATGTGTTTCCTCACTGAAAATGACCCATTTCCAGATTTGGGTTGATATGTGAAAGATAATATTCTGGTTCAGTTGCAATTCTTGGGAGCTATCAGTGCTGAGTATACAACCAGCAACCCATCCAAAAGTGAATCCTGCCATCATACAAAATTAATTCAAGGCCCCATTAAACCAAATGTGTGGTTTTAGGTGCTTATTATGTATGCCAAATATTTCAGATATTTGAGAAATAGATTTTAACGAATAAATACAAAACTAGCAGGAGCAGCACTACTATGAGTTGGTTCTAACATTGTATAAGTTGTTTGAGGCCGAGTATAAAAATATGGCCAACCACTTTGTCCTCCTCCATCAAACCCACTTATGGATGACACAAGGGATTTTAATCAGGCTACTGTCAGTGTCCATTTTGCAATCCCACCTACATCTGAACTCCTGCCCAACATCTTGTTTCTTGCAGATTCATGTCAAAACACAGAAGAAAATTACGATCTCAAAAAGGATTTCATGAGAAAGTAAATTATTCCCATGCCTGGGGAATCTTGAACAGTGATGTTAAATGACACATTAATAACAAAATCATCTGGAACATCAGTATTAGGGTAAAATGTAAGTGATCTAACACAGAGTATGAATCATAATGCTACATCAGATCTAAGGAAAGTGTTTTTCTTGGTGTGACCCAATCCACTTTTGGTCTGGTGGGGATGGTAATTACTATGTATATCAAGCTTAAATTTACCTTGCAGCCAGTCCCGGAAGTAGTTAAGCCACATGCGGGGCAGCTGTCCGTTGTCCTCCTTCAGCACGTAGCGAACAGTGTTGAACCTCTGGTGGAGCTGGTGCAGCAGAAGCTGTTTCTGGGCGTAATCAGCCCGCTGCGTCACCACGTACATGTTGTAGAAGGAGAAGAACTTGAACTGGGCACCGATGAAGTCATACTCGCTGGTGTCTCTGGGCACGATGTCTGTCAGCTCCAGGCCATCCCTCACCTGGGTGGTCCCGTATAGACTGACCCCCAGCAGGCAGAGGAACAGCACAATCACAACCACCTGGAAACAGAAGGACAAAGATGGAGCTCTAGCGATCAATCCGCTTAATTGCTGCCTAAGCAATGTTGCCATTCTGAATGTGGATTCAGTACACAATCTAATGTGTATGTTAGCGACATATTCCAAAAGTTCACAGTAGGAATTGCTCGCAAAACTCGCCAGGACAAAGAAAGTCTACATTTAAAATAGCACGAAGCAAGGCACTTACTTTACATGAACCACAACTGTAACATTGCTAAAAAAAAAAAAAAAAGCTCAGATATAAAGTTAAAGGTTAGCCATGCTTATTTTGAAGAAAAGATAAGACACAGGTGGTGATCAACCAGTTTTTTCTTCAGGTCTTTCAGCAATAAGGAGACTTTTGGATTAAGGCATCAGAAGTGCAATTTGGCAATATGGAATCTGACATCTGTGTGATGAAAAGACCAAGATTTTTTTTTATAATGTCAAGTACAGGGTACTGGAGGATTTCAGTTCCGGAAGGCTTTTAGACGAGTGGCCACCCACTGGACTGAGGTCAGACAGTGTGTGTGTGTTAAGTATGTGACTCAGATAGGACACGACCACAACCTCCACCCCAGATTTCCTCCAGCTATTTGCTCTAGTGACTAACCCTCTCTTTTCAAATTATCACCACTATGAGCTTTTAACACCCTTTCTCTACATCTCTTTTTAACAGAAACTCACCTTGGTGGTGGGTTGCAGAAGGAATGGAGCATAGTGTCTCTCAGCAAAAGAGGACAAGGTCCAGCGGGAGCAGGGAGGCTCGAGGCAGCGCAGGCCCAGCGAGCCTTCTCCGTACTGGGACAACAGGTCCCGTGTGGAGCTGTTGTTCTCCTGGCCCTGGCCAGTCGATGAGACCGCATCACACTGAGGAACCGAGCCAGCACTGGAAGTCGGGGCAGCAGGAGGAGGTGCAGGATGGTGATGGGAGAAGGTGGCAGAACCTCGAGATCCCCCATTGCTTCGGCTCCCGCTGTTGTTGTTGTTGAGATTGCCATGATTGCTGCTGCTGCTCCTGCTACCGCTTGTGTTGCTGCTGTAATAGTCGTTGTTAGGATTGCTCCTAGTTGGAGCTGGGTTCATGGGCTGCACAGAGATCTGAGATCTGGGCTCGGCCGTGGTGTAGAAGGCCTGAGTCCGGGGGTCATACTCTGTCCTGAGCTGCACCGTGGACTGCATGGTGATTTGGGTCTGTTGGGCAAAGCCATGGCTGCTGTAGGAAGGAGGGGGGCTGCTGTAGCTCGGGGGAGGCGTCTGATAAGAAGGTGGAGGGGTACGATAGGAAGGTGGAGGGCTGTAGCGACTTCCGTCCGCCCCATCCAGGTATGCATGAGGCTCAATCTGGATCACACGATTGGCACACGGGCTGAAGAGATAAAGACAGTGTCAGACTACGGGCTGCTGGGAAAGAAAATAGATGGAGGAACTAAACGGGAGATTCTGGAATCATATTTTATGGACAGATCAGATTTTAAAACTAAGGTTACGGTATTCTAAACAAGTGCAGAAAAATGCATTCATTTTATGAGATAAACTGCATTAAGTATGTTAAAAATCTTGTATCAGCCCATGTTATGAATCTTATCTTTCTCTTTGCTAACAGCATGAAATATAGAGCAATGAGGGAATTTAATAGTGTGTGTGCACATCTGTGTGATAGCTCGGCGAACAAGCATGTCCAGACTGGCAAGCAGACTGGCTAAGTTTAATAAAGACTGTGAGAGATAAACAGACAGTCAATCAGCACCCAGACAGAAACAGACAACTTAAGCAGTAATTAGGTTGTGACTAAGGGGGATTAAGGTGAAGATATCTCAGAGATAACAGGGTGTTAAAGTTATTCATCGTCAGATCAGAGGAAAACATAAAAGGAAGAATTAATGAAAAGGTGAGCAATAGCCTTCATCAGAAATGAAATAAGCTGTATGTGTGTATGTGTGCGTGCGCACACACCTGTAGAAGCAGCAGAAAATGTCAAAACGTCTGTCTTCTCGTCGGTAGAGGTCCATGCTGAGGATGGCGGGGAAGATAAGCAACACCATGGCAAAGTTAAACACCACCACCACCGCAGCCTGCAAGAAACAGAGAAAACATTACGTCATTTTATGGAAAAAGTTGATTTTATCTATTTATTTTGAGTTGAGAAGTGATGGAGTAGTCGACAAAAAGTTTTAAACCACTGGGGCTTCACAAATGTAAAAGAAAAAGAGTATTTTTTTCCAGACAAAGCCCTAAGGTAAAAATGTAATTGAGTGTAAAAAAACGTATTTCCTATTAAATATTCCTGCATCTCCATTCACGCACAAGTTCCAAATTGCAAAATGACTGTGAAGACGTCTCCGGCCTCAAAGAAGGATTGTCACTTAACGCAAACACTGGGAAGCTTTAAATATACCTTGAAATAAGCTGCCGTCAAGGAAAAAAAATTGTCTTTCAACACATTTTCAGTTCCTTTCAAGACAAAAAACACTGAGTGTGCGGAGAAAAAGCTAGGCTCGTGTGTATGTGTGTGTGCATGTGTAATAGAAGCCAGTGCAGTGTTGTGGTTAAGTATTTGAAGGTGGTGCACTGGAGCAGAGGGTGGGGGTTGGGGTTAGGTTGGGGCCCTGCCCAGAGTACATTCTGGATCTTGCGTAGTTGCCAGAACACCACACACACACACACCCACACACACACACACACACACACACACACACACACACCACACACACACACACACACACACACACACACACACACACAATCCTGTGTGTGTGCCAGACCACCCAAGGAGCCAGAGGCCCGCGGGGCCTGAGGTGATGAGCAGGCGCTGTGGCTGTACAGACAACACACACCCCTTACACACTCACACAAAAAATTTGCACACACACACACACCATCTACTGCCTGCTTAAAAAACAGCACAGCCTCCTACTTAAACCACACCTTAACACCACAGACACACGCACACACAAACACACACACACACACACACAGACACACACACTCCCTCATTCCTCAGCTCACAACTCAGTCAACAAGAGAGAGAAATAATGTAAGAGAACAAGAGAGACGAAGCATCTGTAAGTAGAGTAGAACAATGACTCAGTACTCAGGTGGTCCACCAACATCCAGACAGATAGAGTGTGACTCCACACACAATTACACACACAGACACACACACACACAATACTGCTAGCTTAACCCAAAGTGAGGAGATTAATTATCTGTCATCGGCGCATGCTTGTGTGTGTTCCTATGTGTGTTTTTGTGTTATCTGGACAAAATTCCTGTTTTTGTTCATATTGATGAATGGAAGCAAATGAGAGACAAAGGATAAAGGAGGAAGAAAGAGAAAGTGATAAATGGAAGTGTTGACCACAAAAGGAGCTTAATGCTGATAAAGAGATGCACATCCTAACACACAGCTTTACGAGGCTGAGAGATGAGTACTACTGATTGCGGTTGTGATTTGTGTGTGTGTGTGTGTGTGTGTGTTCCGTAATAAAGATGGGTATCAGTATGACTGTCTGCCTCGCTGCAAGTCTGCCCTCCACCCAGTCACAAAAACACCAAAACCAAATGTAAAGTATGCATGCTATGTGTGTGTGTTATGCATGTGTGTGTGTGTGTGTGTGCCTGTCTCCAAGTGTGCTTATTTGTGTGCATAAGACGAGGCTGCATGGATTAGACCCATGGGGTAAATGGATCATGTTTGACAGACTCGCTGTACTAAAGCCATCTATCCACACATGTTAATATTGTACTCACTGTGGTGACATCTTGCAGCCCTCTGTGTGTGTGTGTGTGTGTGTGTGTGTGTATGCGTGAGAGTAAGAAGAACAGGGGGTAGTGTATACAGTACTTACAGTATATGCTTTTGCATTTGCTGGAATCTGCTAAACTTTGCAGGCTTTTAATGTTTCCCCCAGAAGGTGATGATATGTTTAGGTTTTGCTTCGTACTTCTCTGCAGTCTGGTAATTAGGAAGGGACAAATCCCCCAAATTTAACTTTCCCCAGTGTAATATATCGGGCCGGTCACACTGGCGCCGATTCTTTTTCATAAGGCTACAGCTGCCCCCAAAAAAAGTGTACCTACTTCACACCTACTTAACAAACATAACAAATGATTATGCACAGGGTTACACCACATGCTGTGCATAGGCCTAAAAGGCAGAAACCAATCTAATGTGAAAAAAAGGCATCCCACGGTTTAAGAAAAGTCTTTAGCATTTCACAAAAGCTTTGACGATTTAAGTGAAAACCCCTGTTGGTGATGGCCCAATACTATAAGTCCAACACTGACCCAATCACCAAGCTAATATGTATGTCAGATCTCTTTTGTGCAACCCTTATGTTTTTATATTTTATAGTTTATGTAAGTTTTCTTCTTGCTCTATCCTTCTATTTCATAAACTGCTGTGAAGACTCTTCATACAGGCGCCATCAAAAGTTACATCTGATATTGTCTTCTCCTTACAGTGTGTGTCGCTGTGATTGAGTGAGCGTTTTAATGAATTAACAATTAATACAATTAATAATTATTAATAACAATTTTAGTGATTATTAGAGGATTTTGTCAGACTAACAGACCTCTCTTTTTGTCCCAGTTTTTACTGTTCTGGTGATGTCTATAATTACTGACAGATGTTAGAGAAGTCAGGTCCCCTCTGGATCCCCCCCCACCTTTTAACACACACAAACACACGCACGCACACACACTTATGCACACACACACAGCTAGACTATTGCTTTTGAAACCTCCCACACAGATACTACAACTACTACACTCACGCATGAGCATGAGGATATGGACGTACACACACACACACACACACACACACACACACACACACACACACACACACACACACACACACACACACACACACAGGGATTCAGTTACATGGACCTCCGCCACAATCTGGACAGACACCGGGCCCACCACTAAACAGTCTCAAAGATGAAGGGAGAGGGTTGGATGGATTTAACAACACACATTCTCTTCCTCCTCCACCACACACACACCACACACACACACACACACACACACCACACACACCCACACCACACACACACACACACACACACACACACACAAACACACACACACACACACACACACACACACACACAACACTCTCAGTTTGATGAAAGAATCATAAAACAACTGTCTGGAGAGATGAGGACTGGAACAGGACCATTAGAAAGAGAGGGGCCCCACACGGCTAAACTTTCTCTCACACACACACACACACCGACACACACACACAACCGGGCATACCTGTAGTGAAAAGGCTCTGAGTGCTGGGATGGGGATGAGGGCTGCCATGAAGAATGCTGTGACGTTACTGATGGAGGTGAGAGCCACGCTGGCCCCTGTCCTCTTCAGACACTCCCCCGTACGGTCCTGACAGAGACACAGAAAGAGGGAGATGAAAGAGAAAGCAATGCAACTCAACTCTTTTGATCAGAATGTAGCCAAAGGCAAATGTATAGTACTTGAGATTATGTACAATTATCGTGATACTGATATGACTGACAGTGATTGCAACGTTTCAGCCCTGAAGGAAAAAAAGAAAAAAAACACAGAACATATTGACATGCTGTCTCTCTAAACAAATACATTCTTATTGTAATCATGATTGCTGATTTTTTTTTTTTTTTAACCATTTATTGATAAGCATGCCAGACCCTCGGAAGGTTTGGCGGCAATTGTGTTTGAAGATTTGAGGACGTGCAGGACCACACATGGAGTGTTTGCAGGTGTGTGCATCTTTGTGTGTATCGGTGTGTGTGTTTTTCAGACAGGAGAGATCAGGTTCAGCTCTGTTTATTTTTCAACTCAGCCACAAAAGGAAGTTGGGAGGATGAGGGAGGCATTGCGACAAGGGCTAGAAGGGGAGGGGAGGAGGGGGAAACAAAAAACAAGCAAATACATGCCTGTGTCGTCGAAACCCCCCCCCCCGAGATGAAAAGTTAACCCGCTCCACAAAACACACACACACATACACACAGGTTGCAGAAATACTTTATTTACACGTTTGTAAACTTGTTTTTTTAATTCAGTACGTGCCTTCTTCTGCTTATAATGAATATTTTGGGCCATGATCTAACATAGACCGCAATGGTCGCCGTTGTGTTTTTAAAAAGGAACAGATTTAATATGGAGCATAGATTAGATGAGCGAGTTGAGTGTGTGGCACATAGTTGTTGATGCTACATCACAGGCACAGACAGGCTTTCACACATTCCTCTATGGATAAGATAAGTCAACAGAGGAGTAAGGAACAATGTGGATGTTTGCCTCACCTCGAATGGGATCCTCTTATTCTGTCCGGTCTCACTGAAGGCATGAGCAAGGAGGAAGACGTCATCCACTCCAACACCCAGAGCTAAGAAGGGTAGCACCTGTGCGGAGCAGTCGAATAGTCAAAGGGTGACGATGACAGACATGTTTCCTTATTGTTTTAATCATTTCAATATGTGGCAGGTGTGTGCGTTACCTGTGTGGTGGCAGCATTGAAGGAGATGCCCAGGAGAGAGCAGAGGCCCAGGCCAGCTGCCACAGACAGTGTCACCAGGAGGACACCCGCCAGCCCCACAGCCCCCTGAGACTTGGCACAGTCCCACCGCAGCATTGTCAGACACGCATAGGCCAGCTGGGCACAAACAGCAAACAACCCATTCATCAATTAACCTGTTGCGGGTGTGAGTCAAACATGAAATATCTTCCTCGCTCTATTTATAATAAAAACCTTTTAACACTTGGGTGCTAGATAAGACTCTGAGTTATCACAATACTGCACTAAGTGCACTTTGCACAATAGGTTTATCTACATATTTATCATTACTAATTAAGCAGTTAAACATTTTGTATTCTCATCTTGTATAAATTCAAATATTTGTTATTGTATTTTATCCTATTATTATTTCATGTAAAGTTTATGTATAATTGTATGTATATTGTATCCTAGTATTTCATTTATATTTATATTCTGTGCTGTGTGACTGATATTTTGCTGCAGTAACACTAATTTCCCATTTTGTTGGAATCTACCTATCTATCTATCTATCTATCTATCTACTTACATCTCTTCAATCCAATCCTAGACTTTGGTTGCGGAAAATTAATTTCTCACCATCAGCAGGTATCCACTGGCCACACGGATGACGCTGATGTCCGAGAAAGACTTGAGAATATCTTCTAGAGTGGTGGTGGTAAAAGACAAGACCTTCTGAGAGGAATTTGCTGCCACACTCTGCAGCACCGCCTACAGAGAGAGAGAGAGAGAGAGAGAGAGAGAGAGAGAGGAGAGAGAGAGAGAGAGAAAGAGGCAACATTATAGAACTTTCCATACAAATTGTAAATTTCACAGGAGCCTTTACTCTCCCACAGTGTAGCAGCTGCCCAGTCAGTCATATCTACCTATTTTAAATATTCAAATTAAATCAGTGTAAATTACTCCAGAATAAAGCCATTTTCTTTTTTCCACCGTATTAATACTTTAATCTACCAGCGTAAATTTGCACCACTTTCCATGCAAAACTGACCCTTGCAAACTGAGTTCCAGGAACAATTAACCCATTTTTTATATAACTTAAATGCATATTATTGAAGGAAAGAAGTGGATTTGACTGATTTGATAGAAGCTGCCCCTCAGATGACAGCCAAACTGCGCTTCCGATCTGTTCTCTCATGTTTGATAAAACATGTAATATACAGTCTGTTTCAAAGTATAGAAGAAGAAGTAAATCTCACTCTGTGTGTCATTGAAAAACAAAAACAAAAACAATACAATTGCAGCCCTCAATAATGAGCTCTGCCTCTGTAGTCGGAGGTATTTGTACCGTGACCCATCCTCTCACTATCTCAGAGCAGACAGATGGCTTCAACATTTAACTGCAGTTACTGCTCAGTGGGGAGTGCTGGCTGACACACATTAGGAAACACGCACTAGATCACACACACACACACACACACACACACGCACACACACACAATCACACCCACGTGTGAACTCGCACATGTGTCAGACAAATAACATACTATTCTTGCAGACATGCCAAATTATGCATAATACACACCTTACTCACACCTAACACACACACACACACACACACACACACACAAACACGCACACACACACAGTAAGGCAACATTTGGTAAAAACACTGTATTCTAATAAACAATCACAGCTCTTTTTTTGCATATTAGTGATCTCTGGGCCCATAGATGAATGGTACACACGCATACACACACACAACACACACACACACACACACACACCACACACACACACACACACACACACACAACACACACACACACACACACACACACACACACACACACACACCAAGGTCACACCATGTCGAACAGAGGTTGGGGCCCCCAAAACAAAGACCAGATGATGTCACACATGAGCCACCAATGGGGCCACAGCTGGGAAAGCAATTGTGTGTGAATGTTTGAGTGTGTTTGTACGTGAGTTAAAGAGAGGGAGAGCGAGAGCGCGGAAGAGAGAGAGAGAGAGAGAGAGAGAGAGAGAGAGAGAGAGAGAGAGAGAGTGCGAGAGAGAGAGAGATCCAGCACTCCCTTAATGTATTCCAGACATGCTCACCCTGTTGCTATATTGTTCCTCTCTACTGAGCAGCGAAAGGAAAGCTTTAGCCCTTTACCACACACAAACAGTGGTTCTAGTATCTATCAGGGGCACAGGCTTTGGATGGGGCCTTTCCATGTTCACCTGTATCCGGTCTGTGATTTACAATGTGGTTGTAGAGGATTTAGGGTACTTCACCCCCCCCCCATCGTGCTTTGGCCCTTACCTCAGAGTATCTCCTCTGCCAGGCTTCCAGTATAGCTGCAGCCTTTTCTTCATTCCAGTTGATGTGGGAAACCTCGTCGTAGTCTCGAAAGTGCTCAAACATCTGCTTGGGAGTCATCAGCTGGAACATGGTCTGTAAGGCCTGGGCACTGGAAAGGAGGGAGAAGGGAGGGTGGCAGAGTGAGAGGGAGGAAGAGATGGAATGGATAAAAGAAGGAGAACAAGAAGACGGAGGTCAATGAGGTGCAAGCATTCACTGACAACATCATGCATAATACATTTCAAAATCATTGTCTATTGTTTGCCTGTATTTCTTGTGTGTTTACTTGTTTGTGTGTTTTTGTTTTTTGCTGTTATTGAAGAAAATGCTGCTGCTGCAATAAGGAAATTTCCCCGTTGTGGGATGAATAAAGTATAATCTAATCTAATCTAATGTTTACGAAGGAAGATCAGCAAGGTGAGGAGCTGGCTTTTTGGATTGTGCAAATAACATCCAGGGTTGAAACTTGGATTTTGAAATGTACCAGACACACCAATCAGTATTTGGTTTGATTCCCACCATTGACTTGCATGAAAAGCTTTGGGGTTTTAAAACTTAGTCCATAGACAAGAAAAGTGCAAATACTGCATCTTAGGCAAGTTTTGAACCATACAGTATTTGCAGATCGGGTGACCTCTTGTTAGTATATAGTTCACCTAGTATGTGGAGTTTGCATTTACCTGTTTACTAATCTGATACTGAACAATTATCATCATTATCATTGCTATCATCATCATCATAACAACAACAATCACATTACTCATTATTGTACTACCCATTAAAAACAAAGACAAAGTAAATGTGTTCTCAGCTCTACTCCTGCAGCCAGCATCACTGCTAATATTCCTTGCAGGTATATGACATGACAACTGAAGCCTTCTGAAGAAATACACAGTGACCTTGTTTTTTTTCTATGGATGACTGAACCAGGATGCCTCAGAAATACTAGGTCCACATCTGACCTCGTCTTTATTCCAAACCAAACAAAGAAGCTGGATGGCACAAAAGACTAATATTTCAGAAAAAAGTATAGACTGGATTTGATAGCGACAAAGGAAGTGCCAGATCCCATAAAATGGGTATCTTGTCCGAATCCTGAGATTCCTGATCATGTTCTGACAAATGTTAAGAAGGCCATGATATCCAGTGTAATGAGGAAAGCACTGTCCTGGTGCACATAGTAGAAGGCTAATAAAACGTATTAGTCATTAAAAAGTGACTTTGGGATAGATTTCAACTTCAGTCTATGTAATTTCAAATCGTCAAATTTTACGAACCAAAGAAGCAGGCATTAGCTAGTCATTCTCTTTATGAATGTGATCTCTGTAATATGGTAATAATCAGGGTAATGGTGGCAGTTAGTAAACAAGATGTTGAAATTGAGTGCCAGCAGTAACAGCCCATTGGAAAGAGCAACTAAACCATGCACACACACACACACACACACACACACACACACACACACACACACCACACACACACATCCTAATGACCCAATCTTGCCAGGAAAAAACATAACCACAAAACAAACAACGCACCCCACTGTACTCTGGGGCAGTATGCGTGTGAAGTGTGTGTGTGTGTGTGTGGGGGGGGTGCCTTTGTGTGTCCATGCATGTGCATGGATTTCACATTAAAATAAGTGGTCCATTAACATAATGTGGATAGTTTGTGTAGCTTTCCCCTGTTAAAGGAAGCTACTTATTGATTGATAAAATGTGCATGTTTTTAATTCCTGTGTATTTTTTATATTATATTTACACACACACACACATATGTATGTACGTATGTATGTATGTATGTATGTATGTATGTATGTATGTATGTATGTATGTATGTATGTATGTATGTATGTATTTACAGTATACATAAAATTAAGTCCATGAACCCCAAATCACTGTACTGTATATTTGGATAAACTAGCCAGGTAACAGATCACTGTGTGTGTGTGTGTTGTGTGTGTGTGTGTGTGTGTGTGTGTGTGTGTGTGTGTGTGTGTGTGTGTGTGTGTGTGTGTGTGTGTGTGTGTGTGTGTGTGTGTGAGTGGGAAGTGTCCAAGCAGAGAAGCCTGAGCTGAGCAGGAACAGCTGGAGCTCTAAGATTTCACTGGAATCTGCTAATGACTGCAAGATTTACAGCGCACCGCGCACACGCATGCATGCATGCGCCGTTTCGGAGAGCATAAAAGAACCAAAAAAAACACACACACTCACTCAGAATAAGCCCTGCAGTGATCACAGCAGTGTTTATGAGGGTGTGCATGTGTAAGTGTGGGTATGTTACCTGAGCAGGGGTCCGCTGCCGTTCTTGGTGGTCCCTCCTACGATCAGTTCCTCCTGCCAGTGCATGTACTTCCTGGACATACCATGGCAGCCACCACTCAAGGCCCGCGCCACGTCGATTTGCTGGTGCAATAAAAGCAACAGGCGAGAAAATAACTGTCAGCAGCTAGTCTCAAACCAAAGGCTTTATGTTATACCAACCCAAAATAAACCGTTGCATGTGTACACATATTACAAGCTCAAAGCATGAGTCTATGTGTGTGTGCCTACCTTAGTTGAGTTCTTGTTGGGCGCAGTAAGGGGGCAGTCAGGGTCAGCAGGGTTCAGACAAGGTCTATCCATGTAGCCGTGTCCAACATCGGCTTTTTCCAACATTTCCTCAAAGCCTTCCACGTGAATGTTCGCCCGTCGCAAGTCCTCAAGGAACTCCTTAGGGTCAAAGTTGGTCCACTGCAGTGGTTCTTTACCTCTGCAACGTTAAAAACAAGAATACTGTTTAATTATGAATTCAACCATGTTTTAAGTTGTCGTGTTTCTGGCCACTAACTGAAGCGAGAAAACCAAAGCAAACTGACAACCAACATCCTAGTTCCACTTTGACCAACCAAACTAACCACAGATTATTACCATTTTAGTTGTACCTCCATATAAAGTGGTTATATAATCTGGCTCACTGATGATTTGTTGACAACCTGTCTAATTGAACATTAGTGTTTCTTGTTAGTTAGTTAGTTATTGATATTATAACTAATGTAGCTCAGCGTAAATTATTTCAGGAAGACCTAACTCTTAATCAATGCTCTCTTCCTGAATCAAATCTGCTGTTGGAGGCGTTCATCTTCCTGTTAAACCAATCAGAATCCTACACGAATTTCAAGGGCCAATCACGGAGTCCCAACCCTGCTTTAAATCTGTTTCACCCTTTCGTTGCAGGCAAAGAGTGCATCCCTCCACCCCCCCTTCCACTTCCAGGCATCTACTCCAGCTGACCGATCATTCGGTCGGGTCTTCGGGCTCCTTCGTCGCCACCGCCGGTGTCTAGATTCCAACGGGGGGTTATGATGGTTCTCTACCCCTATGTACAAACTATTAGTATAATGATGGAGTCTAATCTCCAAAGACTTTGTACATGTTATTATGCAGTACAATCAATATTTCTGCATGTCTGCAAACATGTCTCTCCTGATTGAAATGGAAATGATGGCCAAAATTGTCAAAATCTGATGGAGCAAACACACTACAGTAGTAGTGTACTATCAAAGCTAATCAAATGTTTTATATACAGTATATGTGGTGTGCAATTTCTTGTCAGATTAGATTTTGGACACTTGTAAAGTGAGACAGTGACAGTGAGAGGACATAACGTGTCCAAGGCTGGGTTGGATTTGTAGGGGTGTAATTACCTCCAACTTTTACCTCACAAAACACATGTCACATCTCTGAGAGCAGAAATAATCTCTTTCTCGCTAGGTGAGAAAAAACAATAAATGGAGACTAATTTCCCATCATGCAATGGCACAGTGCTGAATTCCTGCTCCAAACCAGTCCTTGTCTCTCTATGCCTCACACATTCCAATCTCCCTTTCTCTGAATCTCTCTCTCTCTCTCGGTCATTCAGACTACATTGTATGTGCTTAACCAGGCTTGGGTAATTATTCCCAGCCTTCCAACCAGAACATAGTAAAAACCTTATTGACCATCTGAGACCAACAGGCAACACAAACATTCCCATACTCTGATGACACCGACTTAAGCTGATACACTTTCACACGTCCACAAAACACACATGCACTGATGGCAGTGGCACACACTATGTGCATGCACACACACATGCAGAGAAGGTCTGCTGAGTATTACTGTAGCAGGAGGCCATTAGCAACAGAAGGGGCAGACAATGGTGTGAGGCCCAGGGCTTCAGAGAAGCTATCGCCAGCGATACGCATGCCAGCAACCACTACAATAGAGCCTTCTGAGGGGACGACAAACACACACAACACACGCACAGACACACACACTTGTTCCTCTGTGGTGTCTGTTTGGATGGGCTGTGGAGGGTGTTTGGGCAGCATCTACTAAAGGGGTGAAAACAAGATCTAGAGATCCAGATATCCTCCTCTCTCTCTCTCTCTCTCTCTTTCTCACTTGAAAACAATCTGAAAATACTTTTACCATATACACTAATTCCATAATCAGCACTCATGAGCTTAGCATTCAAGGCCTTTTTGTCCCTTCACATCATTTTAATCAGTTTGCCAACTGGCCTCACAGTGAGGAAAGCCCTGTGTGCGCCCAATTAGAATTCTTTAAAAATAGCTTTTGATCATTTGACCGTATGCTTGAAAGGGATCAGTCAATCTAATGATATGCTGTGTTGGCATGTTTTGATTGTGCTGACACATCATAAAATACAGATTCTGTCTAGTAAAAAGGAGTTTTGTGTACTTACGGGAGATAGACCATTCCAGACTGAAGCTTGGCTCCCTCCCAGAAACAGTCCAAAGGGGTGATAATGAGGCAGGGATGTAGCTTTTCTATGATCTAATTGAACAAAGACATGCCCACACACAGAAGGTTTGACACACATTGACAAGTGGAAGTGTTTATAGAAAAAAACCCATTGGAGACAATAATATATAGATTGTACTGGGCATGTTTCAACATGATCCAGAGAATAAAAACTAAGTGAACCACACATCTTACCTGATCCATCAAAGGGGTTTCTGTGACTATTTCTCCTGATTTGTAGCATAGGTTTTCTAATTTCCATTGTCTGAAAGGGAGAATAAAAGAGTTTCTGTTCAGTATTTGTTGTGGCCATTTGACACCATAAGCCCCTTAGGCTAGACTGATCAAAGAATGATGATAAGATAATACTAAATCGTTCATCATTATAAGGTACTGCTAGCCAAAACATAGCTTAATACAGATATGCAGGTATGCTGCATACATGGACAAAATATCAGAAAATATAATTTAGAGCAATCTAATGCACCAGAAACTACTAATGTAAAGTTGCACATATTTGTTTCAGGGATATTTTTATTTTATGGCATTAAATTGCCCTTTGAGACAACATTTTGCTTAATTGTTTTGGGCAAATAAACTTTTAATATGATGCTTAATGATGTACAGACAAGAGGCAAAACTGGAACACAGGTAGACTTGGAATGATTAGTTACCTGTTATAAAGGTACACATGAACTCTGCTAGCACGGATAGCTGACTCCAGGTGCTGCAGGAGCGCATCCACCGTTAAAACATTGGCCCCGTCCTCCCGCGGCGTCTGGATCATAAGCTGAGGGTTAAACATGGCCTCCTCACCGATATTCTGCCGCGTGTACTTCAGTTCCTGGTTCACACGCCCACCAACTGGACAAAAGAGAGATGATGTGTTAAAACATGCATATTTAACATAGCATTAATGTGTGTAGATGCATTTGTATTGATGAGAGATGAAAAATAAGACCCAGGGTCACACACATCTGCAAAATATTATGGGTTGGGAAAAAAAAAAATCGATACAGGATACAATATTTTCAGTGGCAATACTGTATCAATACACAGGCGCCACGTATTGATCTTTTATTATATACGTGTTGGTCAGTTTGCCTGCTTGACAATCCCATTTTGCAGCAATAAAATTGAAGGGATTTGAACAAACAGAGAAATGTATCTTTTTAGATAAAACAGATGTTGACAAAGTTTCCTTTTGGGGACGTCCTTTTGAAATTGGGAAAAATTAAAAGTTGAAAAAAAGTTATAAATTGCAGAATATTGCCATATGTTTAAAATCGCAATAATATCGTATCGTGGCATAAGTATCGTGATGATATCGTATTGGGAGGCATCTGGTGATTTATATACATATACTGTATATATATCTATACTGTAAAAATATGTATATGTACTGTATATATATGTGATCTGATTTGCACATACATTTGTGTTACTCAAATGCAAAGACATCTCAGGCTGCCCAGGTCGTTATCACACTTGTATCTTTAACAAAGGCACTTTGCTTAAAGTGAGCTTGATTTACTACAAAGCCTACATCCTAACTCCTTTGAATCCAGAGGAGTAACATGCCACCAAGAAATCCACATTTTACAAAAAAAAGCTTGATGCTTCTACTGCGTTGACTACAGTGTGTGACAGTACGTGTGTGTATGTATTTGATAAAGAGAGAGAGAGAGAGAGAGAGGCTCTCTTCCAGGCTTTGCTCCCAGTATCGTGGTGGGACTAAGCCCTGTGCGTGCGCTCTGAGCTCTTAGCTAGATTGAGCTACAAAAGCAGCCTTTCAAGCCCTTTAGCCGCCCTGCTACACCCCAGTACAGCCAAGGCGAGTCTGGCGAAGACTCTCCCACCAACACACACACGAACAAATGCGGGCAATTGCATTCATGAAATAATGGGTCCAGTCCCAGATTTTTAGTCAAATGCAACATTAAACAAATGTATTTCAAAAATTCTGAAAGCTATATAAAAAATGTTTTTCATACTGGATTCATCCTGAGATTTGTGTGTGTGCCTGTGTGTGCATCCTTAAGTTCAGTGTATCTGTGTGTGATTTACCAGCAGAGGATTTCAAGCACCAAATGTTTAGTGAAAGCTCGGGCAATTTGTAGTCATCTTTTTTCACTTGCTCTCACTCTCTCTCTCACACAAACACACACACACACACACACACACACACACACACACACACACACGCGCGCGCTTAGTGAGAGAGCTGACTGTGTGAAAACTCTAACATTTTATTATGGCTTAATCCAATTTAACAATTCCGCTAGATTCGTGCAACAGCAGGCATAGATTGAATATTTTCAGTCCATTGTAATGGCATTAAAGTTGAACATAAGCATGCCTGTTCTGCTGAGCTGGACCACCCAGTCAGACCAATGGAGCAGGCAGGGAGGGGGCCATGTCTTGGGGCATTAGGAAAACACATTTGATTTCTTTTTTTCTGGACCCAAACAGCATTCCCATCTGATCCTGTCTGAAGGCATGTTTATAATACTCATCATTAATAGCAGGCCTAGGCTAACCAGAGCGACATGCTTTCCACCGCTTGGCCAGCTACATGGCTATGTTACCCCAGCCTTCAGAAGAACACGCATGGAACTCATTTAGACCCTACGCACACTGACAGTGCACTAACAAGTCGACTTGTCTGGTGCGCTCACCGCTCAAAGGCAAAGCTAGCCAGAGGCTTGGTTAAGGTACACTGCCAAGTTGGAACATTGGACCACAGGTATGGAGAAAAGAGGTCCATCTGCATTTAGTTTCTCCCTATGCAAGGACATGAGGAAATGTCTGATTTAAAAAGATTTGAGGGACGAGCTTAGAAAGAATGTTTTGAAGACATTTCACGTTGTGGACTGCCACCCAAAGACCTTGAGTTTACAGCAAGCAGCGAGGGACGGGACAAGTCAAAGGAATGTACTCTCTTTCTACAGGAAACAGCACATCATGGCCTCAGGCCGAGAGAATTCCACACTTCATGAGGTTACAGCGTTTTGGGGTCAACACACACAGCCTTGGGGTGAAATTAACACCCCAGCTGGACCAAGAAAATGTATGTGTGTGAGTGTGCACCGACGTTCTGACGAGCATGTGCGTGTGTGTGTGTGTGAGTACGTGTACACACAGCTGTGTTTCTTCAATGACACATATTCCCATATTCATTCTCCTAAGAAAACTGGTTGACCCCATCATGTGTTGATATCTTGAAGGTGTCCTGCTCCAGGCTAAAACAAAGTGTCAGGGACTTTCAAATGCTTCCCAAACCCCGTCTGTTTCTCACTCACTTCCTTTCTCTTCCTTGTTCTTTCCTTTTGACATCACTCTTCTTTTTTTTTCAACCAAATTTGCTTTAATTGCTGATTATTCTTTTGGTTATTCAGTGAGAAAATACCCATCTGATGTTACCACTGCCCACAATGAGGCCTTAAACAGGCTCAAAATAATAAATGGTTTGAATGATATCAATCAATTATTTATTAAATACATTTTCAAACTTCAAATGTCATCGACTGGAAAACTGATTTACAGGTAGAACATCTGGTCTATTAACTTATTAGTCTGTCAACAGCAAAGCACTCAGCGTCAACTGAAGATAATTGGGAATTGTCGTTACAAGTTACAAGTTGTTCTTTAACCGTAAATTACATAATGTCATTGGTTTCTCAAATGTGAACTTTTGAGGGTTTTCTTAATCTTCTGTGATAATTAACTAGGTACCTTGGATTTTGGACAACAAGCAATTTGAACATGTCAAGTTGGACATTTTACAGATCAATGAATCTGCAGGTTAATCACTGATAAAATGTTTTTTTGCAGCCCTAAATAAATTATTTGACCAATAATGTCAGCACCGCTGTCCACCTATTTCACACACCTGTGTTAGTGTGTTAGTGTGTACTGCCACCTGTTATATTTGCATATGTGCGTTGCCTGGTGAATGATCAAAAACACTCCTAAACTATGCACTTCGGACTCAAAGTGAGAAGAGAACAGAAAAGCAGGGAAGACGTAAAGGAGAAAAGAGAAGATGAAGAAGAAGAAGAAGAAGAAGAAAAGTAAGAAGAGAAAAGGAGAGAAAAAGAAGAGAAGCATGCCTATGTGGGTCACTGTATTGGAGTGCTCAGTGTGGGTATTCAGTGTGTTGCATAACATTAACCCCTGGTCCCCCCTATTATCAAAGTAGGGGAATGGGGGGGGGGGGGGGGGGGACGAAGGGAGAGAAAGTAGGTTTCTAAAGAACTGACATCACCCCCTCCCTCCTTTCAGTTCTGAACTCCCCCTCATCTGTATACTCTCATTTTCTCTCTCTTTTTGCTCTATTCAGCTCTACTCTGTGATTGGCCAGATCATGGTGGCAATCAGCCCGGCCCCTCTGTCAAAGCCAGCCCACCCCCTTTTCCCCTTGCCAACTTTCTCTCTTTTCCATGCAACACACAACAGCATAGCCTCAAGGCCGTTTTATGCTTCTGTGTCGAATCAGCGGCGTACCCCTGCAGACCCCTCCGGACCCTGCATGTAACTACACGTCTCGGCGACGCACGTCTCTTGGCCGTGGCTTGGCAGCGTAGCATTCCCCCCTCCCTCCCCCCCGCTCATTTCCGGGTTCAAGTACAACATGTGATCAAGGAGAAGGTCAACTTTTCCTGCTACAGATTTCCCACCGTGGTCAAAAAGCACAGGGGAGACACTTTGTTCCTCTCACTATGACTCTAAAATCAGAAGCTAAGCTAAGCTAATCACTCTCTCACTTCTCCCTCTACCACACACTCCCCCCACACACACACAGATGCCGGCTTGACGTGCACACCAGGGCACAAGCGTGAACGCCAGGTCACTTACGTAGGCTACGGCGAAAGCTCGGCGTGGAGCCTTCGCGGAAGCATAAAACGGCCTTCACCACTTTCACACACACTCTTACTCCTGACAACGGAAGCATCCCTCACAGTCAGGGAAAACAACTCCTACAACTGTGATGCTTGTCTGAAAACACACATACAGAAACAGGAATGACCTTTCAACAGATATAGAACCTTTTGCAGACTGCTACAATATCTGACCTAGTTATAATTTGCTACATGGGTCATTGTGTGTGGGACCGCATATATGAATATACTGCATTTATGTGCTTGTGGCTAAACACATCTTTGTGTGTGTGTGTGCGTGTGTGTGCATAGAAAGGATTAAATGGATTAGGCCCCCTCTCAGCAGGGACCCCCTGTGGTGAGGAGGAAGCCCACCAAAACCAGGTCATCTCTCTGACACCAAGTCTCTAGCGACCTCCCATACCCTGAGCCCCCTATACCGCCAGAGGAAATGAAGAGGACTACACAGGTCTCTGCAGAACACCTACATGGGGTGTGACCTAAAAAACCCATTCCCAAACACAATGTTTTTATACATTTATTACACGTTATGGACAAAAAATTTGGAATGGATTAAAAAAAATCCTTAATATGTGTTTGCATGTGACTATTTTAAGATGAGATCATTGTTTAGCTAGAAATGTCATCATATGCAAGATAAGCTAAAACATTCAAAAAAAAACATCATTTGAAAAATCTGTGTTACTTAAGACCTTTATCAGTGAAAGGATAAGATCAGATGATATCCATTGACTGGTTTGGAGCGAATGAACTACGCATATTTCAGTCAGAAATTGATGCTATAGGCTACGCATGGATGTCATTTGCCAGTAAACAGAGCAGAAGAAGTAGAGGTTGCTAATGTAATCCATGTATGAGAGAAAAACAGAGCGAGGTCTTCAGGAATTTGGTCAGTTGGGCAAGTTTTAATTGTTCTTTCATTTCAGCTAGTATTGGCCGTGTTTAATGCAACGTTATGGGAATATCTGGAAAGACGTAGCCAGTGGAAACAGCTGATCATTCACGTAAGTTAAATTTTCACTAAGAACTTATTTGGCAAAAGGAGTTTCCATACACCGTTTAGTGCATCAATTCTTTTTCAACAAAAGCAAAAAAAACACGTGTAAAAAAACAATATGATGCAATTTAGAATGTTTTATCAAATGTTGCCGTTGCCATCCAGCTTTTCTATGCAATACTTCAAGATCCATCATTTTTTCACACATCTCTCATTTGACCTGGTCTGTTCAGGTAGAGTTTCTCACCCCAACTCACGCCCCCACCTCCTCCTTTCTCCTCCTTCCTGTTTGTCTCCTTCTCAGCTGCTAATGCCAATCCCCCGACATCGCTTTGAACCCTGAAAAGGAACCCACCTGTTGTCTCCTTCCACCCTTCGTCTCCTTCTATCTTCTACCATCTGCTGTCACTCCATCTGTCTCTCGCTCAAGCTTTGTGTCTTGGATTTTCCCGCTGCTGCTTCATATTATTGCTGCTACTGTACACCTCATGAGGCATGGCTGAAGATATCCTTATTATATTAAAAGAGATCAGAAGTAAAAAATACTTCTAACAATGAAAATATGTAAGAACAGCTAGTTGACAAAATTCCACGTGCCACAGTTTCCTGTCAATAGAGCTGCAAAGATTAGTTAGATTAGATCAATTAGTTATCAACTATTCAATTAATTGCCAGCTATTTTGATAATCTATTATTTGGTTTGAATAATAAAGAAAAAAGTAAAAATTGTCTAATTCCAGCTCTTTAAATGTGAATATTTTCTAGTTTCTTTACTCCTCTTTGGAAGTAAACTATATCCATTTTTTAGTGTACAAAAAAGACATTGAGGGTGTCATCTTGGGCTTCATTTTGACATTTTACAGACCAAACATCTCATCCAAAAATTGAGAAAATAATCAGCAGATAAATCAACAATGTTAGTTGCAGGTTAGTCTATTTCCATAGCGTTCCACTTCCGGGATTGCTTCAGTGTCACCGGATATTCCATCGGCTGTCCGTCACCTTCCGCTTTCTTTGCGTTGTGATGCTAAATTTGATGATTTCGTTTGATTTAATTTATGAGCACTATGGTTATCTTGTCCTCAGATCTCTGCAGGGTAAATCCAGACAGCTAGCTAGACAATCTGTCCAATCGGAGTTCTAAAACAACGTTTGAACGTACACATGTTCCACCAAAAAAGTTCCTATTTTGCAGCGGCACCATGGCACCGCCCAAGACAACTGTGACATGTGTAAAGAAATGCCAAATAAACCAGAACACGTTTTTTCTCCCATCCCGGAATACTGTGTGGACTAGCCAGACCCTCCTCACAGCCCTGTGGTTGAAGGTTCGGCAATGCAAAACTAGTTTCAGCTCTGCTGGTCGACTTTTGAAAGAAACAATCAGCTTGTTCACAAAATTTGTCTTCCAACATGGTTTTTACTCAGGTATGTTCGTCTTTTCTCAGGAATCAGGATAACATCTTGAGCCTTTTATCGTATGCTTGACTGCATCGGCAGAAGAGTAAAAGTGTGACTTCCCCAACCACATCCGCTGTTCTTTGAGATTTTGAGGGTTCTGCAATGCTGGTGTGCACACAGCCACAAATATGTGATGAAAGGCCTCAGTGAGAGCAGAGACCCTATCTGACCCATGTTGAGCCCCCCCTCTCTCTTGTTCCCCCCCCCTCTCTCTTCCCCTCTCTCCTTTCAGCTTTCAAATAGGAAGGAGCACACAGAAGAAGGGTAAAACAAGCAAGGTAGAGGGAGGGTGACAACAAAAGAAGAGGAAAAAAGTGAGGGGATGACAGAGAAGAAGGAGGAACAGATGATAAGAAACGGAGAGTGGAAGTGCTCCGACATGCAGCTGTAGCCGAGCGGAGCCGAGTGTACCCTCATGCAACTACACACCCCTGAGCACCCCGACCCCTGACATAAATGTGACACCCCAGCTGCCAACCCCTGCTCTCTGTCCGGACCCCCACCCATACCACCGACCCTCACCCCCCAACTCCAGCATTACCATATGTATGGCTCCCCTCGCCCCTGATTATGCTAATCACCTGTCCAGCCCCTGCAGCCACAAAAATGGGTGTATTTAGCAGTCGGCTGGCTCCCAATTCAGCTTCCCCTGGGCCCGAGGTGTACATTCACACACTCCTCAATGGGCAGATTCTTCCACGTTGCTGCCTTCATTCAGGTTCCACTCTCCCCTCCCAACCCCCCACCTCCAAAAAAAAAAAAAAAACCTTTTCAGTGCCAATGGATTCACAGAGCAGTGGAATGACTAGTAGCACAAGAAAACGCTGACCGAAATTCTGTGTTTGTAGCATGTGCATGTATGTGTGTAGTGGTTGGGATTCAAGTAGAAATACCCAACACATCGGACAAATTATGTATTAATTGGTGTATTCGACAAAAGGTACATTTATGTGTTTTGTATTTTTATATTTTGTGTAAAGGGGTTGCTTCAATCTCGTTGCACAGGTACTGCACTTGTGTATAATGACAATTAAGGCATTCTATTTTATTCTATGCCATTGCCCCTGTAAATCATGTAAAAGTTATCAAAAGTCTCCACATGAAGTTCACTCTTTTAGTACACTTAAAATAAGTGACATTAAAACATTAATTGTTAAAACAGCTATTCAATCAACTCCAGCTCTGTTAGCAAAAGATTCTCATGCTGTGTCTCCTGTCAGTGCCTGCGCAATGCAAGCCAAGTGAGCGATCCCCCCCCCCCTCCCCCACCCCCGCTGCATTTACTCTCCTGTGATTGGCCCACAGCCCAGCCATAACAGTCCGTGACATGAGCCCTGAACAGCCAATCTCAACCAGCCATCTCTCAGTCATTTCCTGGAAAGATGTCCCATGATTCCAGGTATCCCAAAATCACACATTCCAAAGTGTGGAATTGAAGACGCAGAAACAGAGTGAGTGTTAATGGAAGAAAGACAAAAATAAACAATATTTCTATTCCAGTTACTTAATTCTTGGATACATCTTTTTATGGTTTCCTTTACACTTATATCATTTTATGCTCACTAGGACATGCTATCATTTGAAATTTGAATTTGCTCCCCCATCTGAAAGAGACCTGAAAGCTCTGTTTTGTCTGGCTCTTTCGCTGCTAAATTCTCCACCATTTTCATCAGCTAGTCCCAAACTTAGTGCAGTGTACAGAGAGCTTGTTTGCTTTAAATGTCTGCCTGCTGCCTAAAAAAAATGACACTGATGACAGCAGTGAGAGTTAACCGAAACAATGAGCTAAAAGACGCTAAAACGCTCGGTTGAGCGGGTGTGAACTGCAGAGTTGGGTGATTATTCTCTGTTGTTTTATCTCTTCAATTATTCTTTTCACATTACACCGACATTTAAAACACTGTAAAAAAAGAAATATGGATAAGAGCAGCTTAAAATAAAAATACTGCTGAAAGATTCAGCAAAACAGCCTAATGAGCTGACAAAGCGATACCAAAGCTCAATCTACTTTTGCACAGCAGGAATATTATTTTAATCCTCATGTTGTCTTCCTGCTGACCTGGAAATTTAAAATGAAAAACCTGTTATGGAGGTTATGGTCCTCTTTTTAGACCCTTTTGTGGCTTCCCCCCCCTTATGATTTTGTCACTTTTTCAACGTTTGTCGACTTTTTCTGAGACTTTTGAAATTTCTGTGGATTTTCTCCCAATTTTTTTTTTTTTTTACATTTGTCACTTTTTTTTACATTTTTGTTATTTTCTTTTGACATTTTTGTTATTTTTTTATTTTTTTACATCTTAACACTTTTCTATCACTTTAATTGACATTTCTTCACATTTTAGTCATTTTTTTGGACATTTTTGTTACTTTTTTTGACATCTTTACACATTTCTGTCACTTTAATTGACATTTCTTCACATTTTAGTCATTTTTTGACATTTTTGATACTTTTTTGACATCTTTATACATTTCTGTCACTTTATTTGACATTTGTTCACATTTTAGTCACTTTTTTGACATTTTTGCTACTTTTTTCCAACATCTTTTCACAGTTTTGTCACTTTATTTAACATTTGTTCACATTTTAGTCACTTCTATTAAAATTTTCTCGTTTTTTAAACTTTCATTTAAAGTTCTTTACCAATTGCTTTTTCTCCAAATGCTATAAAACTGACAAAAAAAACACACAAATTCCATTAAAGTAGTGAACTGATTATTTATTTAACTTGTGAGGAGTGTTGTTGGGAACCATCCACGTTACATTTTTGGAAAATTTGTTTAAAAGAAACCCACATTTCTGATGTAGAAACTTTTTGGAAAGGGGTCAAGTTTGACCCGAAGACAACACGAGGGTTAAAATGACAGTGGAAGGCAAAGTTTTAGAATATGCCTTTTTCTATCCAGTGTGGGTGTTCATCATTTTTTTTCCTCTACAAATGTGTTATCCTGCATCTGGCCTAAATACAGCATGGGATGTTGTTCGCACAACTACTGTTTTGCACTCGCTGTGAGCAGCCCTGGGCAAAAATATCAGATGTCAAACGGAAAACCAGGGGGACAATAACAGAAAAGGTGTAATACCTATCAGGCGTTACGCCACACTTAATAACACAACCGTCGGGTTACAAGTTACCAATGTCCTCATGCTTTAGTCAGACTTGCTGGGTGGTCTTAGTAAAGGAGACTATTTCACTCTGATGCATACTGACTCAATCTGGAGCTCCACACCTCTCAATCATCTGAGAGAGGAAATGTTTTATATCACTTTATCTTTATGCCTCGCATGTGCATGTGTGGTACTTGTGTAATTGCTGTTGCTGCCAGATTCTATGACGGAATGCTATAGGAATTGCAATGAACTATACTGCTACGTGCGTTACCCATGTGTGCCAGAGGGGCTCGAAGACTCCAACGACACACAGAATTTGGAGATGTTTATAGAATGTGCATGAAAAATGATCTGCACTGCAGTCTGAAAAGTATCAATCCACACCCCAACCTCTCTCCTGGTGTACGGTAGGCACTGCAGCCAAAACACAAACACACTACCGCTACTATGCTCCTGCTTCACACACACACACACACACACACGCACGCACGCACGCACGCACGCACGCACACGCACACACCCTCTGCTGTTTTGTGCTTTCTCCACCCCTCTGGCAGTCAGCGCTGTGAGGGAGGGAAGAGAGGAAAGGGGAAGAGGGAGGGAGGGAGGGATAGGAGAGTAGGGGAGGGGAGGGGAGGGAAGGAGGGAGGCCGGACCACCCTGCTCTCATGGCACGGCTGAGTGTTTACATTGCCGTGGCTCACTCTGTAATACATCTGGCATTCTGAGGCCACTCTCTCCAGCCAGGGACGGGGGAGTGGTGGGGGGGGGGGGGGGGGGGGGGGGGTAGGAGGGGAAGGAGGCTTGGGTAAAGAGAGAGACCTTTCTGGCCGAGAGGAATAGAAGAGAGAGAGAGAGAGAGAAGGAGGTAGAGGGGGAGGGTAATTCTCTCCGCAGACTCCTGTGGTCGGTCATTCGCAGGGCTCTGGTTTTTGAATAAGAGCGCCTGAAAGAATGCAAAATGTAAACAGAGAGCTTGGAGGCATCTCAGGATGTCGTTTGTGAATGGAAGTGCATTTTCCTTGAGAGCACGCACGCACGCACACACGCACGCACACATGCACGGTTAACAAGCAAATTTAAAAGTTGTTTCAAATTTACTTTCGCCAGGTAGGGGTAAAATACACAAAACTGCTTTCAAATGAGGGAGAGCTAGCTTGGGAAAACAGCGCTCTAAGTCTGTGTACAGTACCAGAGGCGCAATGTTTCCCCACACTAAATCCCTCACCAGCAAGCCTGCACTTTTCATCAACTCGTAAAGTTTAACACAACAAGCTGGAATGTTATTCCTTTCTATAGAGGTTTAATCGTGTTTGTAGTGAACTGATAAACACAAACTTAATTGCGTCCAGTTTGCAAAATGTCAAAAGTGTGCATGTGTGCACGCTCACATTTGTGTGTAACTGAAAGATAGAGGACTATGTGGTGTATTCGGGGCAAACCGGCAAAAAAATATTGTGTGTTTGATCGCCTGCGGCTGCTGAATGAAAGCAGTTGGAGATGGAGTGTGAGGGACAGGGGGAAAGAATGAGAGAAAAACAGATGAATAAAGAAGAGAAAATAGCAAAGAGAGGCCCATCAAAATAGCCTGCCATGCCAGGACTGGTCAACCACCTACTCACTCACAGAACCAAAACTCCAAAGCCTCTCTGCATGTGTGTGTGTGTGTGTGTGTGTGTGTGTGTGTTAAAGTGCGCGTGCATCCATGCATGTATCAATTCTACCATACACATCAAAAGCTGGATAATTTAATCATGCAAACCACAATCCTCTCAAAGGAGACGCCACATTCAGGGCACTCTTCCTCCTCCTCCTCCTCCTCCTCCTCTTCGTCCACAAGAAAGGATGTCAAGGCTTCTTCCGCATGCACTTAACATTACACCGCTCCCTTCTCCACTGCCATTACCAGCAAAACAACAAAACAACCACCAACTCTGTCAACTAAGCTCTTAATCACACTAGATCCAAAACAGACATGGGAGGGAGTTGCTTTAAAAAAAAAAAATTAGCTTAGTCCTATCAGAGTAAATTCTGAAACCGTGAATCAAGCTGCGGATGCACACAAACATGGATTGCAACCATTTTGACCATTTTTATATCAGGAATAATAAATAATGAACATTCAGGGAGTATCGTGTCATTCCTCGTCATATATTCTCTCCGGAGCGATGGTTTGCGTTAATGTGGAAGTTGGATATTTGTTTGAGTTCTTCGTATTATTTTAGAGAAATTCAGCGATCCGATTCACTGCCCTCTACTGGAGGACAGATGTCAAAAGGTTAAACACAAATTTCATAAAATGAAATACTGATAGAGGAGAACAATGCATAGTCTCCAAACAACATCTGGCTCATGAGATGCATACACAGGCATGCACAGGAAAGTGCACACATGAACATATACAGGACACAAACAATGCCTTGTGACAGCTGCAACTCCCCCCAACACACCACACACACACACACACACACACACACACACACACACACACACACACACACACACACACACACACACACACACACACACACACACACACTCTCTGCTGTGAGTCTTCACTCTGCACCCAGGCCACAGGGTGAGTATCAGTTGAGGTTTTAAATAGCGGGGCCTCTACAAGATGACCTCAGGGTCCCAGGGGTCTTCCCCCGTGGCCCCTGCCCTCTACACTTATGTCCCCTAAGAAAGCGCTCCGGGACCTGGGGCGTTCCCTCGGTCTGTAGCCTTACAATCCATAGCCCTATGCTCCAGTCCAGGCCATAAATCTGGGGACTAAAAACTCATTTCAACTTGACTCACTCACACATATCTCTGTGTCCATAATGAAAACAGAAGACATCCTCTCAATGCTGCAAGCCCCATCCTCTCTTGAGTCGATGCTAAAGCTACAGGCTAACCACAACTCAGCCCAGATTATAGTACAGCTCCATCTCATCTGCTTAACCCCCAGTTTCAACTTCAACCCTTGCGTGGAGCTTTAGCTTCAAAAGCCCCACTTCCAAATGTTCTCCTGCCTGCGCCCTCTCTCACCCATCAGCACATTCACGTAACCACAGCCACATATCCAGCTTCAGCTCCTTTTCTCACCACAGAAACAGAGCAAAAGAGTCAGGGGCCGTCCAACAGGAAGGCCAATGTTTACGCGATACTGTTTTAATTAGAGGCAAGCGGTGCTGCTATTTTCTTTACAATTTGGTCTATGTTTGCCTTAACCCAGAATGGCAAGTGAAGGCTCCATTTTTCATGTGTGGCCAGGAGGAACTCTAAAGGGGTCTTACTTAGAGCTGGGCAATATATCGATATTATATCAATATCGTGATATGAGACTAGATATCGTTTTAGATTTGGGATATCGTAACATGGCATAAGTGTTGGCTTTTGCTGGTTTTAAAGTCTGCATTACAATAAAGTTATGTCATTTTCTCAATTTACCAGACTGCTGTAACTGTTCTATCATTTGCCTTTACCCACTTAGTCATTACATCCACATTGCTGATGATTATTTATCAAAAATCTCATTGTGTAAATATTTTGTGAAAGCACCAATAGTCAACACTACAATATTATTGCAGTATCAAGGTATTTGGTCGAAAACATCGTGATATTTGATTTTCTCCATATCACCCAACCCTAGTCTTACTCTCTTCTATGCCTCTGCTCCCTAAATGTGGCCTATAGGTAATCATCGCAAGATCATCTGGAATCATGAAACTGAGGATGTATCTGAAGTCAAACAGAGGCCGATAGGCATGTACTCTGACATTGAAGAAAGCACACAGAGGGTGGCGAGCCACATTTGTGTGTGGGGAGAGCAAGATAGCAGACCACAATACTACAACTTCCTGTTTGAGCCAATCATTTCCTGTGAGTGCCACAGTGGACATAAACACAGCATTTACCTGCAATGTGGATGCAGTCTACCCTAAATGCATGCCACTATCATTTTTATGTGGACTTCTTAAAAAAGTCTGAGTAAAACTAACTACTGAGTGAAAGTATCATTCCCTAAATGTTTGGCAAGACACTAACCCCCATACATCCTGATTGGTTTTACACAATCAGCTCATTGTGCAGGCATGCGTCTTACTCACAATTGGTCTCTGTTGCTTTGTCTAATAAACAGAACTTCCTGTGTCTGAGCTTTTATAAACAGTGCTGAGTGAGCACTGTGTGAGAAGAGACAATCGCTGCGAAAGCCGCGGCACGTGACAGCGTGTAGAATAAACACACTAGCCAGCTCCGGTACGCAGCTAATGGTGTTCGGCTGTAGAACTGGGCACTAGCAGAAAGCAGGTGACGACAGACACGGCATGAGATCACAAACGTAAAAAAAAAAAAACGTGGCTCCAGTCAATTGTAGAGGAATTGAGAGATCTAATATGAGCTGGGTGTATTGTGTGTGAATGCGTGCGTCCACAGGCCACACAGCTTCCAGGCGGGGTCGTCCATGGGTCGCCTGCAGAGGGGCAGTTCCAAATGAAACATAAACAGCCGCTCTGTCCTCTCTCTCTCTCCTCTTTTTTCCTCTCAGACGAAGGGCCAGTCCCCCAGCACGGCCCAGCACAGCGTTCCACCGGCCAGGCAGAACTAATCTATCCCTCAGCTGTGCAGTCTAATCTAAACAAACAGATCTCTCCCCATCAACATCTGGAACCCCTCACATACCGGGACCTAGGAAACCACCACAGCCCAGTCTCTTTCTCAGTGGGAGTATGAGCCAGTGTGAGACCATGTTGTAGATGGTCTACCAAAGGTCACTAGACTTGGTTCAACTGTCAAAGCTAGCCTGTTCTGACAATCCCAAAACTCTTTTGTGTAAATTCAGTGAAAGACAAAATAGGAGAGAAAAGCTAACAATCTAACCATCCATCATGTGCCAGTGAGTTTGATGTAATGCCAAATGTGTCACAGCTTACAACACAATTACAATCTGGCTGGTGGATAATTTTTTTAAATCCCGGATTCATCTTTTAGTCTACAAACAAGAACAATGCCAAATACTAGTCACACATTACCAGGGCCCATAGTGATATATTTTGTCTGACATACACAAAAAAGGGTATTTGTAATGATAGGAAACTCAGAGAAAAGAAACACATCTTCACATTTGAGAAGCTACAACAAGGCTTCTCAATAAATAACTTCCTAAGGATCCATCCAGAAAACTATATATTCTTGAGTAAGAGACATTTCATCCCTTGTAGACTCTAAATGTGGCTGTACTAAGGTTTTAAGTTTGTTGTTTCATGAAGCAATGCAGTTGCAGTCAGCTTGAATTCATAACCGTTATAATATATTTCACTGGTGAAAAGTATCCATAGAAACTCAAACAACTGCAGTATGACGTACTTTTCTGCTGTCCTACATATTAAATGCTCCAAAATATGACTAAATACACTACTTTTCAGAGTTTTCTGAAGGCTAATAGTGTGACATGAAAGAGTAAATAAAGAGAAATATGAATCACAAGTTGCCAGAGCTCAAAAGAAATGTCCTCCATTTTCTTATAATGTTGTCAAAAAGATATTTATGACATGAAACAGGAAGCACTGACAACTATCACACGGACGTTTTTCCCAGTAAATGGTGGATTTCTTGACTATTTCCGCACTTGAGGCCAGTCAAGTAGCAACTTACTAGTAAAGCATGCATTATAAAGTCTGTAACAACGTTCAGGTTCATATGGTGCCCCTCACCGTAATACACATGAATACGATCTGACATGTGAATAGGGTGTCAAGACAAAGTGTTCCTCAGGCTACAATCAGGAGTCCTGTACTGAGGAGCCACCCCTCCGTCTAAACGGCTGCCAACTGCGCCTGCGCCACAGATTAGAGGAACACACAGTCTGTCAGACCCCTGCAGCAGCACGCAAGGAGAGAACAGCCAACCCGGGGAGGAGGTGGGGTGTTTGATCTGTGCAGGAATCAAGTCTGCTTTAATGTTAGATCCCATGAGCATTTTAACTTATTTTTTATTTATTCATCAAATCTGATGAAACCAGAAAAAGTGCTATTTTGTTTCTTTTTTAATGAGCAAAAAAAGTACTTCTCAGTATCTCAGTCTCTCAGCAGCAAAATCTGCTCCTCCATTCATGATTCCTACAGCCAACTCTAGTCCTAAGTGCAGGAATGCTGATCAAAGGAAAGGAAAAAAAAGCACAGCCCCTTCCTCTTACCCCCCAAGCACCATCCATACGCACAGTCTGTTTTTTTTTTCCTTAAAAATGTTTAGATTTCATAAGTTGTTTCTGAAAAACAACAAGTGAGTGGCCTATCCACTCCACAAACACAACCTCCTGTTCTCACTCCGCTTTTTCCCTGCAGCCGGAGACAAATCTTTTTGGAAAGTTGAGAGCTGTCCAAAAACGGGACCACACACAGTCTCTGAGCATTCAACTGCTGGGGGCAGGCAGACACAGACACACACACTCACACTTACACTCACACACTCTCACAAAATGGCGGCTTTGACAAAAATGTTCTCTACCCCAAAAGCTGCTTATGAACTTAATTACAACCTTACTTCTGAGTGCAGTTACAGTCACCTCTTACACAGCGTGTGAGTGCATCTAACATAGTTTGAGAAGTTGCAAATATGTGAGGATTTTTTTTTCTTCAAGTTTCACTTGGCCACTTGCCAGGGCCTAAACAATAAACAATCCCCCTGGCTTGTTTAGTAGCACCCACCAACCCTATCTTCCTCCAAGCTAAACCACTCCATGCTGTTACAAAAATGCAATATCAAAATGTGTAGCTTCAAAAGCATGGACATAATGAATAATCCCAGCATCTTACATTAAGATTGAATGATAAATCAGAATGTCTTACCTTCTACCCAGAGTTTCTCCACGTCCGTCTCCAAATTAGCTGCCCTTAGGCCCACAGCAAAAGCTCCGAAAATCATGAGGCCCACAACCAAAAACTTTCCGCAGTTCTTTTGTATGTAACAGCCCAGCCTAAATAAAAGTCTCTGGAACTTCGCTCTCAGCCATAGAGGTGCTTTCCTCCCAGTTGCCTTCCCCTACAATGAGACAAGAGTCTTAATGTTACTGTCAATTCAAACACGAGACACTGTACTTACCTGGACAGATGTATAGAGAAAGGTTTGACGTTACATAGGCAAATAAATGACTACCACAGGTGTTCAAGTCAAAAACTATGGGTCCCAATTTGACCCAAGGAACCTCATATGAGAAGACTAGTTGTTAGGATTCACTTGGAAATATGAAGGTTCAGTGGGAAATGGTGATCAAAAGACTCAAACCCATTCACTTTCTCACTCTGATATCCTGTGCTGATTGAAATACACACACCTGCATCATCTACAAGCACTCCCCAGAGTGAGAGCCACAGGTTCTGTCATATCAGTAACACATATAAACTGTAACCTTAGCAGGACACATGCAAAAAAAAAAGAAAAGCTATCTCCATTCCCTGCAGGTCCACAACACACACAGCCTGATCCATTTCTGGCATTTTGCCGCCACAGCGATAACTTATGGAGATGCTAATACAGACAGAGTGACATTAGGTGTCACGGGTTTGTGTTGTTGTATTTCAAAGTAGGTTTGCAGCTGGACCTCCAGAGCGGATGGAAGTACATAAAAGGAGATAGCTGTCAAGATACAATTATTCAGTAGGTGACCTTTTCACAATAAGCCTCCCCTGTATCTTTATTTCACGCAGAGAGGCAAAATATAGCCTACAAGGGCTTACAAATCCTGCATTGGATGCATAATACTCCTGTAAAATATCAGACTGACTGTTAATATGCTCCCAACCAACAGAATGCAATCTATTTTGGGATTAATGTAATTTGTCATTGAAGTAGTGTATTGTAACACTCACGCCCACACATCAAAATTTGATATTAAATACATGTGAACATGTGCATGTGGTAAAACCCACAAATACCACCACACACACACAACTCCACTCCCCGTCCTGCAGCCCGTGTGTTCCGGTCTGCACGGTGAGTGGAGGAGCCATCACGGGGGGGGGGGGGGGACTCACAATATTTGTGAACGGAAGAGGGCAGCCACATGGATTTTTTTTTCAATCTCTCTCTCTCTCTCTCTCTATACGCAAGTCTCACAAGTTTAGATGCAGACTACTGTCATTCAAACCTTCAAATTAGCCAGCATAACCTTTTACGCAGCTTATTTGCAGAGAAACGCCAAACTGACTGATGGGAACCAAGTCAATGGTGGTGGTGACTGTGAGTGGAAGCTGCGTGTTTTTGCCTCGTCTGAGACCGTTATAGGTTGGGATGTTGTTTTTGGAACAATACAGTGGTTGCATTCGCAAATGCCACTTGTTCCACATCCTAACAGCTATATAAGAAGAGTTAAACTACTCCAACCTTGCCTTACCCCTGTGCCCCCTGACCTGCCCCGTCCCGTTACCTAGCAGCGACTGGGTATAGTTTGGCCACTTTTTTCGGAGAATACAATACAACTAAGACCACAAAGCGCTCTCCTGGTTAAGAAGAGAAATAAGCACCTCGGTTATTTGCTCCAAAGCAAAGCCCGCATCGCAGTAACTCGGCCGCTGCAAATACTCCAAATCCAGCGGTGTGTTGCGGGTATAGTCCCCCCTGTTCCTCCGCGTTATCCTCGGCCGATCGGGGTCTCTGTTTTCCTGCTCGGAGGGCGCATTAGCAGCCGAGGCCATGTTGCCCGGACTGCGAGACCGTTTCCCACTTTATACTATTTCCCCGAAAGCGTGTAGCGATATCCCAAGGCAACAAAGTTTCACTCTCGGAGATCTCACACCCGTGAAGTAGGACTTCATACTCCTGTTGGAGACGGCGAGTCAAAGTCTGCGCCTTCCATCCCAACATTTCGCGATCCGGAGGTCTCCACCGCTTTCACCGCATTCACCGTGTCTCTTAAAAAAGTAAAGTTTCTCTCAAAATGCGAGGTCCGCAAAGGGATTCCCATACACAAGCATTCTGATGAGATCTGATGTGGTCTTCCCATGGGCCGCGCGTCACGGCCAGCTCTGAGATTCAATAGAAGAGGGGAAAAAGACCTCTCTCCATTTGGAGGCAGAGGAGGAGGAGGAGGAGGAGGAGGGGTGGAAAGAAAAAAAAAAAAAAAGACTCGAGATCCCGCCTCTGGGGCTGTCAGATTGCAGGACTTTCTCGCATCTGATTGGTTCCAGAAGGGCAAAAATTACTCAGCAAACACGACTATTATTAGCTGCTTAGCAACAGCTCACTAAAGTAGGGAGACCACCCAGGCGGGGAGACCTCTTGTGTGTGCATCTCCAACTTCAGGGGAGGCTTGCTGAGAGCCAAACCCGCCTGGTGCGTCCAGTGTTTTGGGTCTCCACACAGCGCCCTGTCGCTAAAAACGGAAGCATTTCCAAGAGAGGAGCCGGAGTCTGAGGCAAGCTGCAGGGTCTGAGCGATGGAAAGGGGGCCGAGGAATGTCAGAACTTCAGTTTATAACTTGCATTTTTTTTTTCTCCCACCACCATGATGTATAGGTGGTAGTTCAGCCTCAAATTACAGCGGCAAGAAGGGGAGGTCCTTCACTATGTTGTCTATACTATAATGTCAGCCCCACTAGAACATGTAGGCTCGTCTTCATAATTTGCCATTTAAGCCTTTGAGTCATGCTATTCATGTTTGTGCAAATAAAAGAAATTGCTTAAGACTTTAATATTTCTACATCTCAATATATAGACACATAGGATACACCATAAGATAAACATAGGCTACACTATAAGACATAAATAGACAACAAGACAACATAGGCTACACTATAAGATAATACAAAAATCATCTTTAGAGACAATTATTGAACACAAATAACTGGTGTATTAAATACCAGGTGTACAGTGTATTCAATATTTGTGATTTACGCGCTTTTTCTTATGGAAATGCTTATTTATGCTCGTTGTCAATTGTAGTTTCCACTTTACTGATAAAGCTTGTTGTTATTCACTGTTACAATATCAGAATAGTGCGTTTATGTAGTCTAACAAAACAAAAAACTCATAATTCGCATAGACCGGCTGCAGAAGATGTGATTTCTTTGCCAATAACACATGCATTGTTAAACGATCTGACATGTGAAATGAAGCCACACGGGCCAAATGGCTGCTTTGTGGATTTCATCAAGATCTTCACCCTTAATCGTCCATATCGGACTGATAATGTCTCCATATGCAACTATATCAGATTAATTAACGAATTGGTCAAAACTCAATTCAAAAGTGGCCCATGCCACAATATGCGTAAAACTTGGCAACTTGTAGACAAAATAAGCGCATGACCAATAATGTAAAGACCGTCGGGTTAAAAAAAATAGACAAAATATTCATAAAATATCAAAAGAACAACATCTGTTTCCCTAAATGTCACCTCAAATAAAACAACCATGACGGAGAACCAATGGGAGAAAATTAGCTAAAAAGAGCACTATGAAATATTTCAACTTTTCTTTGAAAATAATGCAAATATCACTTAATTTACTAAAATGTCTTTGTGAATATGAAGAACAAAACCGGATTAACAGAACAAATATAGCCTTGTAGCATACTTGACGGACCATGGTCTATCAGCAGCCCACACCTCACACCTGAGCCACCCGAGCTCGTCTCCACCAGCCACGCACTTACCATGTTCAGTGCAGGTGGGGGGAGCTTTCAGAAGAAATCCTCGGTAAATGCCCCCCCGTGGAGTCCGAAACGGGTCAGTTATGAAGATGATAAAAATGAGTCCTTTATCATTTTGAGGAGAGGAAAACAAGGCGCATCGTAATCCGTCTTGGTCGCAGGCATCCTGCTCTGCGTGGGAAAAGGTTCACTCGCAATTACACGGCAGTTCCTTTTTGGCCACGTGGGTGTTCCCGTTCGCTTCATAGGCAGGACCCGGACTGTCACGTCATTAGATCAAAATTGTAAACAGTACCAACCCATGCACAGCAGCATCCAGTGTCTCAGTCACTCAATAAGACACACACACACACATACACACACACACACACAGAAATATCTGTGTTTCTCTCTGTGCCACAGATATACATCCTGTCCAGAAATACTTCACACACCTGTACATGCACAGGTGCACACACAGTACAGTTGTACACAAATGAGTGTATGCAAACATTTAGACACATTCCTGACAACATTAACACACTTGCATACTTCTGAAGGCATGCACACATGGCTCAGACACACATGTGTGTTAATACTGGAAGTATGTACACACAAAAGTACATTACAAACATGATAAGGCTTGCAGGCATCGGCACACACATGCACACTCAACCGCACATGCAATTCCCAAATTTATTATCAATTAAATAAAAATTGTAATGTCCTCTGCAGTCCTTCTTTGGATTGACGCCACCCTGTTTTCTCAGATGATAAAAACATCTAAACAAGCATATCCATTCAGTTCCATCCACATTTTGATTTTTCTTTGAAATCAGTAGGTGGGTTGCATCAATAATCATTTCACTGGCATCAGATATCCCCGGTGTGGTGTCTGAGTGGGAAAAAGTATCTAAAGGGGGACAAAGTTAGGCTGCGATGCCCCCTAATGCCCCTGAAAAGAACAAGGCATGTCTCAGTGGTACATTCCATTACAGCAAGCGCAAGTCATGACTGCTGCACCATATCTGTGCAGGACATGTTCAAGTTGTTGTCATGACAGTAACACTGCAGGACTCCATCAAAGTGCCGTAGGTCAGGGTGGAAAATGGTCCTCCCCTTCCAATACTGTAGTGTAGAGGCTGTAAAGATATGCCAGTAAAAATGCTCTGGGAGATTATATTGCAAGCATCTGTGTGAACTAATGAAATACATATGCACATAAGATGTCAAAACACCCTTGACCAAACATGAGCGTATTTCCTTTTTTTTATGCCCCATCATGTGCTAACATGGATCAGATGGACTAATTGTTCAATTTTGGAATTATAGAGAAATGTACTCTGAATCAGCTTCTTTTGTTTTTGTGATTGCAGACAGTGGTTTGGATTTCAAAAGTTGTAAGTGTAAATTATTGTCCCTTAAGTAAAACAGTAATATATAAATTTTCAGTAGCTGCCGTTGCACATTTGTCATGACTGTCTTAGCTTTTCGGGACAGTACATAACATACTATAGTCGTACAATCATTGTTTAAAATAACACAAAAATATTGTAGCAGAACAACTAGTCAGTCATTTCAATGGCTGTGTTATATCATTTAAACCGACTGTATACATATGCCATGGTGCACTGTAGAACTGAAGGCATTAGTTTCAGGATTAGAATAATTTTTTAAGCAATAATGCCAAAAGTTATCAGTTTTTACAATCCATATAGCTATCAACTCAATTAGTCCGTCTTTGATCAATAGCAAAGATACACTGACAGCAGTTGAGTGCTATGACAATGGGTGTAGCTTTATCAATAACCTCCAGAAGATGAACCATTTGATTTAATGACCCTACGATCTTTGCTCTAGCGCCACCTTCAGGGAAATCCTGACTTTTGAACTCAAGTATTCTTTAAGCTCTAAATATAGCAGCATCTTCAGTATGTTTGATCCTTTGACCCGAGTGATATAAGAAAATCTTAATTTGATGATTTTCACTGTTGGGTGTGGTTACAGGTGCAAAACCACATAGTGACGGAGGTAAAACGGCCTCGAAACCTTCAACCAGCCTAGTGTTGAGCTACTCTTTAAAAGCTAAAACGTCGTTATATTCTCTGCTTTTCTTTGATCGTTCATCATAATCAAATCATGGCATCTTCAATGAGGAAAATAGATGAAGTGTTTATTTAAAAGCTGGAGGAATTGGGCATCAATCCTGCAACAACGTAATCAACCAATCATCCCCTTTGACCCTAGACATGGCCCTTAGACCCTTGAAGGCTGGTATGGAGGCTATGGGAAAATGCTTGTTTAGTGCACATTTAGTGCATATTTCCACATGCCGAGGTTTGTCAACACACTACCATCCATAAGTCAAAACCTCAAAGTCTCTTTCTAGGCTAGTTCTTTGTCAGTATGTATGAAGAATTCTTAAAACATATATGTTAGTAGAATCAGCCTTTAACTTCCATTTCTCATTTGGATAATGTACTCTGAGTATTCTCTGTTGCAACAGTGAACTGCAACAGTATCATAGTTAAAAAATAACTCTCTTTTGCATGAAGCACTGTCAAAAATCTTAAATGCTTAAATGAATGGAAGGAGTGATGCAGGGTGATCAGACAGCCACTCGCATTTAAAGCCATTTTCAGAAAATAGCGTGGAAAAAAAGGGGGAAAAACGACAGCAGAAAAAGCGGGTGAGATAAACTCTCTTTATTGGAAACAAATGCACATAGATGATTAATTAAGTAAGAATGTGTCCCCCCCACCCCCTCTCTCTCTAACCATCCTTCATCCCTTAGGTTCTTGGTACTTAAAGGATCATGTAATTTGTCCCATGCATTGAGAGGTAGGCTATAGACTTTTTAGCACACATGGCTTTAGCTGCACAGTACTGATAATGAGAAATATGCATTGCACTTTGTTTTCCCATGCGTGTGACTACACTGATCCCTAGTGTATGTGTACTTGGTTAGATGCGTGTTTGTAAGCATGTGTATCTTGTGTAGATAGTGACTGAAGAAGAAGAAAAATCTTGATTTATCACATCTTGTTTTGTCAGTTTTTACTTGCATTTCTAATAACAACACTGTACTGACCTGGTGGTTAGATCTGGAAACATGGTAACATTGCTGAAATGTCATATTGGGCAAGAAACACAAACATCCAGACAATCATGGAGGATATATACAAAAATGAAGGTTCAACCAAACCCATTTAAAAGCCACAAAGGAAAAAAGGTAAAATGATTTCCTAAAATACCCTTTGTAAAAATGGTTGAGCTACTGTGCTTAATGAACCTTAGCAAAAGTTAAGTCTTTACGCTTGCTTTCTTTATTTTGATTTTTCCTTCACCATTTCCACCTCAGCAAGCTGACTGAGAACTTTCATATTTTCACACTTTAACAAATCCGATTTTTCCACAACCTCTATGAGACAATCAATGCTTTAAAGCAACTTAAAAAAAACAGCAACCTGCAAAACCTCCAGTTTTCATCACAACTCGTGAGCTCATCATTCTTATTCTTATTCAGTCAGTCAGTTTATAGGTCAATATGTCTATATTTTATAGTCAAAGTAAATATTTTATCATGATCTACTGCACTGTTCAATTCCTGCACTGTTCACTTTTGCACTTTTGCACTATCATCATTACACACAGTCTACAATAGTATCTCACCTTATCATGGTCATTGTATTTCTGAGTGATTTTTAATTTTTAATTATTTTTAATCTCATGTATGTGTGATATATGTGTGATATTTGGGTCATGGTTGTCTTGCTACTTGATGCCTATACAATTTCCTTCTGGTTGAACAAAGTTTCTATCTATTTATCAATCAATCAATCTATCTATCTATCTATCTATCTATCTATCTATCTATCTATCTATCTATCTATCATCAAAAGTTCTGCTTCTCACCATAGCCATCCAGATCTTCATCTAGGCTACTCTTTATTCCACCAAACGTCCATTTTAAAATGATTATGTCCTGATGAGGTCTTTTGCCAAAGGCTCCTCACATAACTAATTGAGCTTCAATTTTTCCTGTTGGGCACATGTCAAATACATGAATTTATTACTCTTTACGCCCTTCTTTAATTTAGTCTGCCTTGACATAAATGTAGCTGTGCTCTAATTTACTGTTTTCTGTGGCTTTTGGCTTGTTTACCACATGTCAGATTATCTGACCAATCGTGTTTCTTGTCCTGTTGGACTTGCAGTGTTGCAGCGTTGGCGTGTTCCCAGATGTCTGCAACTACTTTGATGAATGCAATGTTATCATAAGTAAACAAAATAATTGCAAAAACTATGAAAATAAGACCCAAGTTCCATTAAATTGGAATAATCCTTCAATGTGTGGGTTTCTGTCTGCACTGACATTGCAGCTGCACATTTATATTCACCAGAAAATCCCCTTGTCAATACACCTCCACAAAATTTCTCTTTGGAAGCCCCATATAGGTACCATTTCCAATATATCTGCAAAGTCATAAAACCATCTCCTCCTCCATCTTGACCCAGCTGCTGGCTCCCCCTGGTCCATCATGGCTGCCTGTGGAGCAGTAGGGGCTGAGTGCACGTGGAGAGCCTGCAGGAATGTTTATGTTCCAGCTCAAAGTTGTCTTCAATCATACACAGAGCTGTTTGACAGCTTGCAGCACCGCCTGGCCTCTGTTTACCTCTCCCAATTTCTGACTGGCTTTGTATGCACAATCAGAGCAGCTCAATGAGGATCTGATTTTGCAGTTGCACCATTCTCCATCTAAGCAGCAACACAGAGAAGTGGCCCAAAGGTATCACAATGTAATACAGAACATGCTTATGTTTGACTGGCTTAATCAGAATAGGTAAACTATCCGGTGAAATAAAAGCAATACATGTTTGCAATAACTAAAGTTGGTTTTGTGTTTCTTGGGGTCCTCAAGATGGTGAAGAATATTCACTTGAAGACATGACTCCATGCAATCATATGAAAAAGGGATTTACTGAAAGTAAGTGGGCACATTGTTCCAACATTTATTTGATTTGTCAGGTCCTCAGATGGTATGTGTGTGTGTGTGTGTGTGTGTGTGTGTGTGTGTGTGTATGTGTGTGTTTCATATTATATGTTGTAACATACGTTGCTACCTACACCTTATCGTCATGTTTCACAAAAAAGTAAGTTGGCAGGGTGTTGGAAAATGGAGAAATTAGAAAAAAGGTGTGCCTGATAGAAAGTGAGTAAATCTCAGATAATATTGATTTTGATATGAAGGCATTTAAGCAATTTTAAGTCCTATTAGTCTCATTTGGACTCAGTGAAGCAGTCCACTTTGCCTTTTGGCCGACATTTACTTTGAGATCTGGGATAGACAATGCTGGAGCGGGCTGATATTTAGACAAGCCAGTGGTCTGTTCTGGAGAACTGGCCTGAGAAGCTGTAATTTTTGGAAGGGAGTTTAGCCTCCAATGTTAACAGGAAACGTGTGCTGCTCTGAATGTATACACACGGCCTTAACAAATAAGCAGTATAATACAATATCAACGCTGTGGCTCCAAAGGCAGAAGGGGCTTTGAAGAAAGACGCAAAGTGAGACAACCTGAAATATTCAGAGAGCAGTCAAACAGATGAAGCTGCTCTCTCAAATTCATTTTTCATAAATTGTGTAAAAGAAATTTTTTGACACAGACACACACTCCCAAACAAATATATTTGTCATAATGCTAGCATCTGCAGTCTTGCACATTTTGACTGCACACATTCAGGTAGAAGGCTTGAGTACTTCCACTTGAGCTGAGTTGGGTCTCTGTGGGAGGCCCAATGGAAAAAGTGCCACATTTAAAGGTAAGAACCTCATAAGGTGTCCAGACCTCTGTTTACTCACCCGGACCTCCTGTTTAGTTGAGAACAGCGGGATCTGTTACCTTCCTCAATGGAATTCAGGCTCATAAACAAGCGGCATCAACCTTCATTAAGAGAAATTATTCCAACAGCACAGAGCATGAATGCATTTGTTTGTGTTCCTTAATGAATCTACAAAATAACACGTACACGTTATATTAATGTTCCAAGTTAAAATATCATTTATCTTAACTTTTTTTCAGGTATTCAAACAAAACCACAGTCTGTGGTGTGTTGGTGTTGGTGACTGCTTCTTTTCATGGGAAAATGTTTTGGAATGAGACCTGTATTAATGAGGATATAATGGTGTTAAGCAATGTTTGGAATGACACAGCTAGTCTGAGGTGTGCCTAATGAACTTGTAATTACAGGATTCTGTCTGTTTAATAATTTGAAATTCCACCCGTGTGGTACTTGGAATCACTCAATAGAGAGGACATATCACTATATTGTTGTGATATTATATAAAAGCCTGATATCTAAGAAGCAAAAACAATACAGAACATGAGATAAACATTAAAGATGCTTTGATACAAGCAGGAATTGCAAGAGCTACTTGGATATGGTGTCTTTGCATAGACAGTTAAAGAAGTGGACCAACAGATCCTGTTGTTCTGGACCGATACCAGTGAAGGAAAACGAAGCACTTTTCTGGTAATGGCTAGACATTACTGCGCAGCCTCCAACTGAGCTTGATGACGTGGTTGTGATGTGAGCAACAGGTCTGAAAGTTGTAAGTCTTCTGGTAGCTGTGCAAGAGAAATCTCAATCATTCCCAATCAGTAGAGATGGAGAGCGTATGTATGTTAGGAGATAACATAGACACAGGCTAATTACTGCTATAATAACATGCTAGTTAACATTAGTAATTAAACCTAAACAGCTAATGTAAGTCCAAACTGTCTGCGAGGTTCTCCTGCCAATATGGTGATTTGTTGACTATGCAACGGTAAGTCTATCGTTAGCCTATTTTTACAAAAATGTCTACTACAGAGCCGTAACAGGAGGTAAAAGGTAATGGACCCTTTTATACTTTGTAATGTTTTTTTAAAAAATAAAAAAGGAAAAACAAAAGTTTTTTAAAGGGTTTCAGAGAAAAAGTCTTTCCCAAGTCAAATTTGTCCAAAAATGAAGGGCAGCCCAAGGGGTAGTAACTGCGGGCGATGGCTTAGGAGGGGGAGGCCAAACCCCCTTGGGGGGGAAAAGGGGGGGCGGGGCACCCATTTAAAGGGCCCCTTCTGCGTTGTCAGCAGGGGCCCCTTGGGTCATTGGGCTTTTTGCCCTTAATTTGGGAAAAATTCCCGTAAAGGGGGCAGAAAAAGAGATTTGGGCCTTCCCCTTTCAGGGGGGTTCCCAAACGGGGGGCCCTACCTTCAGCCCGACATCTTGAGCTAGTCTCGACTGTTCTTAGGAAAAAGCGCAAAGGTGGGGGGGAAACCAAAAAACCCCAAATTTTGATGGGGAAACATGGTTGCGTGACCTTTTAAAAAAGAGCCTCCTCGCCCAATTTGGGTTACTTACCCTTTCTTGAGTTGGTGCAAAGGAAAGCTAGCCTGTCCTTCAAGGCACCTTAAGTTCAGCTAAAAAGAGGTTTTGGGGGTCGTGGAAATCGGGAAACCGGGTTGGGACGGAGTGGGTTGGCGGCGAGTTTGGGGGGGAAAAGGACAAGCCCAATTTCCAGGTCCACTTGCATCCCCAGTAAAATCACGTTTGTAGAATGGTGGGGTCTTTGCAGTTGCCAGATCGTTGGGGGTTTGGGTTTTCAGGGGAAGGGAAAAATTTTGGGGGAAGTTTTGCCGGGTTTGTTTTTGGTTTGCCCCTCTGCGGGTTTCCCCCCCTTTGGAGCCGTCGGGCGGGGACCTTGCTTTGTTCCCCCACCTTTTCTTTCTGCTTTTACCAATGCTTTTTTTGGGAAAAACAAAAAAGTAGCATTATTGTTTTTAATTTTAGAACAATGCTTCTAAAGAGTAAAAAAAAACCCAAGTTTAATTTTTTCTTTAAGTACTTAGAAAAAGCAATTAAGGGGGACAAAATTAGACGGGCATTAGGGAGTTCCACTAAACAAAAAATTTAAGGGGACGGGATGTTTTTTGGAAACTTTAAATTGAGTTTTTTGGATCATTTGGGTTTTGGGAAATTTTTGGGAAACCCTGCCAAAAGGACAATTTCAGTAAAAATTTAAATTTTTCCAGTCACAGTGGACCATTTCAAGGATATGTCAGGTTTGGAAATTTTGGGAAAAACCCCCAATTTTTTTTTTTTTAGAAAATTTTTTTGCCTTCCTTTTTTCCCCGGGTTTTAAAAAGAAATGGTAGATGCAACGGGGGAAAGGGTTAAAATTTTCCCCCAGGGGCTTTAGCTGTTTTCAAAGTCATGGTTGGGGCTCGTTTTTACAAATCCATGGTCCTCGATTGGAGGGAAGAAGAAAAGGGAATGAATAAGTAGAAGAGAAACAGATAGAGAGAAAAAAGGGGGGGGAAAAGGTTTTAATTCATTTCAATTTTTGCGGGAGTGTAGTGTGACCACCGCAAAAAACCCCCAATTGTCTCCCCTTAACTCTCTTTTGGGCTCATCAATGCCACCAAACAGTCAAAAATTGTTGTTTTCCCCACAGTGCCATGATGCAAATTTAAAGGGCCCAATTTAACCCCTTTCCCAAAAGTTCAATCTGGGGGCATCCCCAGGGGACAGCAAGGCAGGATGAGGAAGGGTTTTAGGATGTTTTGGCAGAAATTGTGGAATGGAGGATTGTGAACCTGCCTACTTTTTCCGTTTTCCCCTTTATGTAAAACCTGCATTTTTGTTTGGGTGTTTTTGGATTCATTTTCATGGCTGTCGGGGTTGGTTGGGGAAATAAAACGTTTGGGGGGTTACTTTGACAGCTGATGGAGAAAATAGTGTCATAATCCCCCCCAAGCCGGGTCTTTCAGTTTAAAATTTCCCTGTTTCCTAGTTCCCAACCCTAGAAATTTCTCGTCTAAAATTTAACGCAAAAGGGTCAAGTGAGGGACTCTCTTTTTAAAAATCCCCCACGGCCCACCCAAAAATTTGTTAGGGGTGAATATTCAACTGAAATCCCTTCTGAAAAAAGCTATACATGAGGCCACAAGTGGATATGCAACAGTGTTTTTGTGTTCTTCAGTTTCTAAGCCAGGGGCGCATGGGTAAATAGGAGATCAAATGAGATTAAAGGTTTGAAGTGGTGAAAGAAAATAAAGTCAGTGTATGGAGAAAGAGAGAGACTGACTTGACATTTCCAAATGGAATGGTTGAATGTAAACACAGCTGGATGTAATAGAAAAGCATGTTTTGGCTGCATTTTAATTATTTCTTTGACTTTCTTTCCATAGACTGCCAAGGACTGTTGTGTATACACAGAATGTGAATGCGACAGCTTATCTGAATCTATCCTCGCTTTTCACGGAGAAGGTGCTAGTTCAGAGGTTTTGGCAATGCTGAAAATTGCATCTGCTCAATTCAAAAGCAGCATTGTGTGGGATTACTGTAGCGATGTCAGGTGTGAGGCAACCAACGTTTGATAGGCAGGAGAAATAATGAGAGGAGACTGAATATGAGTGGAGGGAGGAAAGGTTGGATTTCAAAGAAAGAAGTAGTATATGAAGTATTGATTATGAAGTGATGCAGTTTAAATCTGTTTCAGAGTTGATATAACACAGGCATAGTTAGGCTAGTGTTTGCAGGTTTGGGTCATCAGATAAACACACATCCATTCATTCACATTACATCCTTTCCTCTCACCACCATGCCTGTGTGTAACACAGAAAAGTCAAACAATCTGTAACAAAGTTCACATGTGTTTACTGTGAAGCTGTGTGTGTTAACAGGATTTAAAGACCCAAAGCCAGAAAAATGTAGTCTTTTAATTTTTTTGATTTATTAGTCAAACCCAAACCTAGACAATTGGTTTCCCTTAAGCATCTAGACAAAAAAACACAATTGTCAACATTGATGAGAAAAACTCATCTGTAATTATGTCATTTTTATAAAAATACAAAAATCCGCTGATGTGATAGCTTACCAAAACAAGTGAAAGATGGAGATGTGTTGTTAATTACAACCCACATTTATGTTTATAGTGGCAACGCTTTCTAGTGGCCATAGTGATTATGATAGGTAGTTTTAAATACAGAAAAAAAAACATCTCTGGAGTACCACAAGGGTTGGTCCTTGGACCATTACTTTCATAGACAAAAGATCTATTCACACCTAGAATAAATCTCTGAAATACAGTGAGCAAGTAAAAAACCGTGGCATCATTTTTTTAAACTGATCTCAATTTTGAAAAGCACCAATATCACCAAAACAGCATTTGAGCATTCCTTTCTTAAACTGACCCTGAGAAACGGGTTCATGCATTCATCTCGAGCAGGTTAGACTACTGTGATGCTTTATTTGCAGGATATTCCAAAAAGGGCCCCCCAACTCATACAAAAAGCAGAGTCCCTACAAGTATACGTAAATGTGAACACATTACTCATATCACTTCATTGGCTCCCGGTTCAATACAGAACCCCTTTCAACATCCTGCTAATATGAAGCACTTAATGGTTTAGCTCCTAGGTATATCTCTGACTTGCTCACTAATCACGACCCCATCAGGCCTCTCAGATCATCAGGCAGAGGTCTTCTAGCTGTACCCTGAATTAGATCCAGGTCAGCTGAGGGGGCCTTCAGTTACTGTGCATGTAATATATGACTTACCAGCAAGATACTTGGTTAATTATAGTGAAATGAAACATTACCCTAATTTACAAATTCACTAGCAGTCAACCAAAGTTACTCAAATGTACAAAGACACACATTAAAGAGAGGGGAAATAAGGGCACATCTGCTCTGAAGAAGGGGTCTTTCAGTAACTGTCGTGACATCTGACTGAAGGAAGTGACCTCACTCGGTCATTGTTTTGAGTGGTCATTCCAAAAGAGGTCATGCATCCCTTTAAAGGAAATCCCAGAAGGCAAACACACACACACATACACACACACACACACAACCCATACACCTCTAGAGACAGATGATCAAAAGTGTACCTACAATATGTCTCCACTTGCCCAAGTGGACACACACACACACACACACACACACACACACACACACACACACACATTCAGACATTCTTACATTCATGACATACCACAGAATTGCTTACACAAACATGAGTCACTCAAACTGTCCACCACTGTCAATTGATCTGCCCTCACCATTTATTTCGAGCACACACACTCTGACTCCCCTATTGCTCCACTGACCTTTGACCTTAGGCGAAGGAGGTCGTTGTCTGATGGCGTGGGTTCATTTTCTGTGTGTGAGGTCATATCCTGCCGGAGCGACGAAAGGGGCGAAGGGGGCAAAATTAGTTGACCTTTGTTTATACGAGACGTGACCCAGCAGGGCATAACCATATTTTGCAAGAAATATGTATGACATGTATTTTATTGTATTCCTCTCAAGCTATTCATGTCTTTGAGCCTCCTGCCCAGACCCCTACTCATTCAACTTTAAGGACATCCCTTTATTTTACGTCAAAACAGTAGATATCTATATGGATATTCTCATAAAGTTCAGTGATCAAGTCGTCTCTTTCTGTTTTCTTGGGAGAAGATGACATTATAGGAAATGGTGTCATCTTTTAACCCTTGTGTTGTCCTCCCGAGTCAAAAACTGACAAATATTTGACATTTTTGTCAATTTTTCAGACGTTTTTTTTTTTTAAATTTGCTAACTCCACCTTCCAACACTAGTTTTACAGTACTTTTTGGAATTCATGGTCAATAACCCTCATTTATATGGAATTATACCTAACATTTGAGTTAAAAAAGCAATTATTTTGACTAGTAGTTAAGATCAGAGGAATGTACAAATGAGTTTCGTCAGGAATGAAAGTGATTAATTGGATTTGCAAAGAGCGTTGTATGGAATCCAATACATTTTTTTGTGGTAATTTGGTTAAAAAGAAACCCATATTTCAGATATAGACATTTTTTAAAGGGGTGAAATTTGACCCGAGGACAACAGGAGGGTTAACTGTCACTCAGACATTTTCTCCAGAGTTGAGAAGCATTATGAGTATACTCACACAAGCATCACCACTGCTGCACTGATGCCATAAACCGTGACCCTGGGTGACATTTTCTAACAAACAGTGCCCTTCACATGACAGAACCAAAACGTTCTTTGTTGGCAGTTTATGTCAGAACGAGTCTGTGAACATAGATCGGAGGGAGAGGAGAGGAAAAAAAAGACCAGAAAAGGAGGAATCTGCTCTAAGCTGAGTTTGTAAACAAGACAAACATAATCAGCATCTCAAGAGCCACATCTGGCTCTGGTCTAGTCGAGCCTAGACTCTGATTGAGGGGCCCGGCAGGCTCCATTGTTTCCTCAAAGCTGTTTTGTAGAATGTCACTGGAGAAAAACAAAATCGATGACATGTAAGACATTGTCATTGCGTGAAACAAATGCTTAATACAATTTAATTAAAGAGGAATAAGACAATGGGAGTCAGTCGTATCAGTGATGACGATATGATTTGTCCAGCAGTGAAAGCACATGTATAAAGTGTCACGCGTCTGAGGAGAAAAACGTACACTCTGTAGTGACATGTTTGTACCTTTACGACAGTGGTAACACTTGAGGTTTTAGCGTCTTCCATTAGTTTTAGGTATGGTTGCACAACAATCTGCCCCAATGCCTTTTAAAGAGAATTGAAACAGAACCAAACTTCCATTTAAAGATCTCATAATTAAAACCCAGTGAATGTCAAAAAGGGTTTCTGGCTTGTATTTAGCAGACAGCGTGAAGTTACAGCATGTATACAGAGCGCAGTTATTGCTCCCCAGAACTGTGTGTAAAAACTATTGTGCTGCGAGGAGAGAGCCCTAAACATGCCCCAGGGGAACCCTCCTTTTCTTTCTCTTTTATAGGAAAGGCCTTAATTCATGGAGACAAACCGAGCCATGATTATATTTAACAGAGTATCATAAACATTCCTGCACGCTGGATGTAAACGGTGAATGCGTCTGGTTAGATGGACGGGTGGGTAAACACAGGGACGTGACCTTGCACATACACACACACACACACACACACACACACACTGTACACAGATCTGCCATGCAGGCACACCTGTGATGTATGAATCATAGGCATAGGTGGGAATGCACCTTGGGCTACAACCCAACCTTGTAAAACACACTCTCCCTCTCTCATGTTATGATCACAACATCATCTGATATTCTATTTTGCCTTGCAGTATCTGGTGCTTTTCTTTTTATTAATATTATTTATTTGTACATACTTGAATCAAAACCCCTCTGACACAATTTTAAAAAAATTGAAGATTACTCAGTGCTATATAACCTGCTGTTAGCACTGAACCATCATCTTAATCCGAGATGATCTTGGTAATGTTTAAGAGCTAGAGAACTACAACACCCATGCAGATAAGTCAGTGACCTGTCACTGGCCCGCACGTTTCCATGGGTTACTGAAATAAAGATGAGGCACTTTAGACAGCATGCCTCTGTGTGTATGATTGTAGGTGTGTTTTAAACAAGTGCATGCAAGTGTGTGTATATTTCTGTCACAGAATAAGCATCAATGGAACCTTTCACATTAAAGACGCACATTTAGTCATTTCCATGCCCTTCTGTGTCCTTTTACCAACTGTTCTCTTCTTCTTTTAGCTAACACTGGATTAACCAAATAAAGCCAATCTTATTTGTCTAAAAGACATTTTGTACACAGCTCCTGCAAACAAGACCTCATCGTCAGATCTGTAAGCTTGCAAAAATCGGAGGAACACAGGGTTAAAGGTGTGGTTCTGGATTGAAAAATGAATAAAGCATGTGTCGTATAGAAAGTAGGATTGTCTGAAAGTAAGGGGAAATGGAAGGGTTTTAGCCCAAACCAGCTATGCATGGGTCTGGTGTGTGTATCTGTGTTTGTAGATATGTGTGTAGCCAAGGCAAAGTAACTAATGAAGTTGATTATTTCTAGCTGTCAGACAGGACATCCTACTTGCTCTGGGGGCCATGTGGGGCTGCACTGATGACCTCAACACATGCTGTAATTCTGAGAAAATATCCTGTCTTGACAAACACTCCATGCATACATCACTGTTTGGCCGCGGATGCCCTCGACCTAACGGATTCTGCATGCATGTCAGATTAATGTGTTTCAATCCACCCTGTGTTAAAAGAGGTTTAGGTGTGCATTATGGTCTTCGTACTCGGCTTAATGCTCAAGCCTGTTTAAAGTGTTGCATGTGCATTGCTCTGATCATGAAGATGACCCATGAGAAACATGGGTATTTGTTCAACGGCTACAGAAACTGTCCAAAACAAAAAGGTGAAACCTTAGATGTGACACTAGCACCAAATGAACTCTGTAAAGCCCCTTTAACCAGATGCTGAATAAGAAATTACCCAGCTATGATGCTTTCCATCCCAAATTCTGCAAACCATTTTGGCACATTATTTCCACCTTTTTTACAGACTGACATCAGAATTAAAAAAAGAAATCCCAAATCCCTTCAACATGGACATTGTGTCAGTTCTACTGAACCCCAATAAGACCTAACACAACCCTTTGTCGACCCACACTTTGTTGTTAGTGAACATTACTGTAACTAAAGCTGTGGTCTGTAGATTATAAACACATCACGTCTATCTTAAATCATCCTGATGGGACTAGCTTTTAAAAAATGATAGTCAGAATAGTCCGAATGTGTGTTACTGTTACTGTGTAATCTTTAAAAACTCAAACTACAAAAGTAACACCACTGGATACAAAAAAACATTTTATGAATTTAGTTTAATTGCATGAACTTGGTTATTTTTCAGAACTTCCTACTTTGTTGAAGGACTATAGATGCTCGTACTCTCCTTCTTTACTGGGGATCCACATGGAAACACTCAACAGCAAATTCACAATGAAAACAGTGTAATCTTTACATATTTCTGCACTTAAAAGCTCCCTTCATCATGTTTCAGAAACAATTCTTAACATAAAATGTACTAATGATAACTAGTAATTCACTTATAAATACTGTGTGCTGCTGCACTTCTTCTAAATGCTCAGTTATATAGCAGTTAGATGTAAAATTCCCAAAAGTGACTTCTGTTCCCCTCCAGGTCGAAGGTGGAAAAAACCCTCACAGATGACTGATGGAGTCCAATCAGAGTCTTTATTTGAAGAAGGGTGTGTGGGTCTCTGTATCTGGGGCACACAGCGCTAGACTCATATGTAACCCTGTCCGTTCAGTACCAGAGCTTCTCATTACAAGTCTTTGCAGTCCCCTAGATTCAGGCACAGCACACATTTCACTGGAGGGGCACAAACTGTTTCTGGAAACAGGGTTTCAGGGTTCGAGGCCTCACTGAGTGTTGATTTTAATTGAGCACAAGTATGTGTGTGTTTGGCGTATGCGCGTGTGTGTGTGTGTGTGTGCACTCGGTTTGGGTTTGTTTGCTTGTACATTTATGTGTGTTGCGTGTGCGTATACTTGCAGATCATTAGGTTGTCCAAGGGAACATGGGTTCTATTTTGTGTTCCTGTGACTCATGTGCAACAAACATACAAATAAATAACAACTTTAATGCACATGCGCAAATGTATTTGTGTTTGTTCATACACACAATGAAAGCACCTACAATATTTTATTCATATGCATGCTTAAATGTGTGTGTGTGTGTGTGTGGGGGGGGGCATTGTGGAGTTGAAAGAGAAGGATCATCCACACAGATGATCGTACTCCTATATATTTAGTTCAAATAGAAATAGTTAGAAACAGTTAATCGAAATATGAATCTTTCACAGAAAAATCAAATTGAAGTGATGATTCTTGCAGAGTAACGCGTTACATTGGAGAAAGGACAAAACTTTCACATAGTTAAACCATTAATTGAGGGCTTTAAAAAAAGATTACATTGCATGAGCACAACATTATATCCATAACAGTATATGGTGGGCAATTTAATTTGGTTTATTGAAAACACTGCAACATTCATTTTCCAGTAAACAAATTTGATCATAGAATTTTGCTTTTCAGATAAAAACCCATTTACAACTTTGCCATGCACACACACCAGCATGCACACAGGTACACAAGGGTTTAAAATAAACGTGTCAGGGAGAAAATGCTTCTTTTTCACTGGGAGATGGCCCGGTGAAAAGCACACTTTTTGGCTGACTAGCTACTATATTTGCAAATAATACACTAATCCCCCCATGGCAGGCCAAACATGCCTGTGTTTGCTTGCTCATTTCCCATAAAAGAACAGCTCACTCACTCGCTCTAAAACACAAGCAAAGTCAAACATTCCCGTTATTTTACAGACCTCTCTTTCTCCTTCTTTCATTTTTCCCCCTTCCTCTCTGAGCCCCGGAAGGGAGCACTCATACACTCACCCCGGAACATGCCTGGAGGTCCTCAGACCACACACAGAGCAGTGCAAGAATCTCTCCCTGACTCTCTTTCTTTCCCCCTGCCTTTCCTCTCTTCTTCTCCACTATTTTATAAAGTTACTCTTTCTTTACTGTTCCATCTTTTTCATATTCTCTCACATTCTCTCTTTCCACATTTCACCTCCTCTCAGCCCGGCCTGACCGAGGCAGAGCCCACTGTTTCGTGTCTCCATCTCCACTCCAGCAGTGTGTTCCGTCCCTCTGTTTGTTTGAATGTGCTGATGTGAACTGTAGAGAGGACGGTCACTTAGTATGATATTTATGCCTGTGAGACCACCCAGGCAGCCAGCCCGAGACATGAAGACTTTAGGCTCTATTTTTCCACGCCTCCGCTGTTCTCAGGGCCTCAGAGCTGAATGAGATTAATCCCTCTCTGTCACCAGGATGTGTGATTATGACACAGCTTGCATAGTAGTCACTCGTGTAACATCCAGGTGAAAGACAGGATGTGCAAACAGATTGTGTGTTTTGTATTGATTAAGCGGAGAGAAAGAGAGTTATTGTGAATAGACGGGATTTGTTAAATGCAATGAAAAGTCAAGATAAACAAAACAACACTTAAGACCTATTATAATTTCAAAGGTATAGGGTGTGATTATGGCAGTAAAAGTATTAATAAAGTTTAGTTGACAATTAGTTGAAATGTCCAACATCTGCCACAACACAAGTTGATGCAAACTTGACCAAAGCAATTCATTTACAATTAAATTGTGTCTATTTTTACATTAAGTTAAATCTGAAATCCATTCCAAAGAACACGATCCAACCATCATATAACATGCAGGGTGGTTTTGATAAAGAGTACTGATCTGACAGGACTGTAAGGATGTGTCAGACAGTAAAAGTTGGGAACCACTGTTGTGAGAAATTCCATAATTTCAACAGTATCTCTGTGCCTACTGCAATCCACAGTCAATGCTCGTGCAGCCACAAACCACTTGAAGTGGGAGAACCAGTTTCACAGTGGGTGGGAATACATAAGTTAACAGTTATCACAAATCAAAGTGGTTATATTGTCTTTTTATACAAGTGGAAAGAGTTCATGTGTGTTTCTATGAGGAAGTACAAAGGCACAAATGGCCTTGACCCGGTTGGTCTGACGTGGTAGCCGATACTGTGGATAAGGAGGCCTGAGTGTCGTGTTGGGTGGCACCATGTGTGGACTGGGGATTTACAGTGTCTCCAGACCACACACAGACAGACCGAGAGACAGGGAGGGAGGGATGAATAAATGGAGGGAGGACATGGAGAGGAAGAGGAAGATAGATGGGAGGAGCGGGGGGTGGGGTAGTTCTGGGTAACTCCTGATATTAGGTCAGTGGGCAATTTAACTCCATAAATCAGCGTTATAACTTTCAGGATTACATATGTACTGTATGTTTGGGAGCTCATAACCAAGGCCCCCATGCCAGCCAAGTTATATTAAATATTCTCTAGAAAAGTCTACACTTTCTGAACTAGTGCTAACGAGTTGTGAAGTGGTTGCTCACATTTTCAACTCAACGTGTTGATACACAAGAAATCTACTATTTAAGTTACATAAATTATACAAGTTTAAATAGTCTAAATGTGTCCAGTGAAGATGTGGCCTTGGGTGATATTGCAAAAATGTGTCCAGAAGAAGAAGAAGAAGAAGCCTATAGACAAACTATAAGAAGTAAAGGATATTATTAGTGTGTTATACAGTAAGAAAGCTTAATAAAGAAGCTCCGCTACATCACTACTACTATTTAGAAGCCGTATTTTTCTTAAATGGGTGTATGGTTGTATTTCACACTAGTCTACTTTGACAAGTCACACTACGCGCTGCAGTTTCACTGACAGATTTAAATAGATGATGTCCTTCAGTGTCAAAGAAATACCATAACAGCAAATGGAAAAATGGACAAACACGCCAATAAATACAGATTTGTATATCCTAGATCCTCTGTGCCTTGTGGGGCCCTTCTCTGTGATTCACTGTAAAGTTTTCCAGCTTTGACTTGTGTGTTAGGGAAGGAGAAAGCAATGTGTGCTAAATGGTCCATAAGCATGGCTTGGCCTGGCTCTGTCAGCCCCTCTGGTCCCCATATGGTGAAAGTGTGTGCGCTACATGCATGGACGCATGGCCTAACCCTTAGCAGGACTGTTTCCCACAGGATAACATCCCATAAAACACTGACACACACACACACACACACACACACACACACACACACACACACACACACATAAGGGTATTACACATACTGGTGGTAAAAAAAACTCCACATACATTACAGTATCATGGGTGCTCTATGAGACTAATATCTTTTTCTGGGTTTTCAACACCTATATGAAATTTTAGGGGTGCATTCAAATCTAATCTCCCCACCACATAAACACGTAGCCTTTACACACACACAACACAACACACACACACACACACACACACACACACACACACACACACACACACACACACACGCAAACACACATACCCACACGTACCACATTCAACTTTCATCTCTTTTCACACACAACTCCTGCAAACAAAATCCTTCCAATCAAGACAGCAATGTACCCTTGTATCCATGTACCCCAACCCTGATTGTGAAGTGGGGAGTGGGGAGTGGGGGGGGGGACATAATTGCATGCTTAAACGCCTGAGAAATGGACGTCCAGTTCTGCTGACTTGGTACTTTTTGTGTGGCCTCATTGTTGGTACGTGCAGTCATGCAGCTCTTTGAGTCCCTGTCGGTGTTCATGTTGGGTTAGGAGTGGTTCAGAAGAGTGAAAGAGGGGGGAAATATTGTCTGGCAGCCAGATATTTCATTCCAAGACCAAGCACTTTGTGCCAGTCCACCATGCCTGGCAGGACGAGGGTGGCTGTGACCAGAATGGAGTAAAACAGAGACATGAATCAAAGGCAATTCCCTTTTTCTGTTCCATTTCTGGTCTAAAAGTCTCTTGTCAGCCATAAATTCAGCTGTTTAAAAATACCTGTGGAGCACAAGGATGCACACATCATATACACATGCATACACATGCACGGAACTGGTTGATGTACTGAGTGTGGCCAAAGTAGAAGAACAAAAGGCTCCTCTACAGGGTTGCAGTGTAATGAGGGGCGGTGTGATCGTAAATATGTCTACAGAGTTTTCCATCTCACTGCAGGACAAAAGGGATAAGCCGTCCAATTCGGGTCATCACAGGACTCCTCGTTGTAGATCAACTGACTGAGCAGAATCAGTTGTGTCATCACGGTTGTCTGTGGCCCCAAAGTGGTCAACAGAGGTACAGTAGCAGGATTCCCCAAGTGCAGTCGACAGTTACAGTAACAAGTGACCTGATCGCCCTTTTCATTGCGTATAGTTTAGAGATCTGTGAAATTTAGAGAGAACTGTGTGCAATACCTCTGAAATAGAGAAAAAGAAAGAATGCATGACAGCAAAAGGCGTGGGGGATGAGACACAATGGAGGATGTTCAAAGCTGTTTTGGGTAGATTTTTCAGTTTGCACAACTTAATTATAAAGAATTGCAGCAACTTTATTATCTCCTGCCTTGCTTTATAGACACTGGTTCAGTGAATGACACTCCCTGTGGGCTGAGGATGATAAATAAGATAAAGATGAGAAGATGAGAAAAGATGATAGGTACATTTTAAAATCTTGGGCTGGTTCGATCTCTAGAGATGTCAGCGTGTCAACAAGTCAGGCACGCAAGGCTATTACGTCAAATGACCATTTAATTGTTCAAAAAAAGGGAGGGAAATGCCAAAAAACATGCCAACAAAACAAACTAACAAACGTGTAAATGCTAACTGCAGTAACCAGTGAAAAAAACAAGAAACAGTCATGGCGTAACATCTAAAATAACGTAAAAAATAGTTATAATTTCCTTTGTACAGCAACTCATAACCCACATAAACACAACTATATTTAGTATAATGATGCCCCAACTACTTTTAGCAAGACACGAGAGGAGGGAAAAGTAGCCAAAGCATCATATCCAATATATTTCATAGATAATGCTCCATTTTGATTAAAAATCAAGTTTAAGATGTTGATTTTAGCTTTTACGTCATATCAATCCAACCGTTTTCAGTATTTTTAAGAAGAATTGGACAGGAAAGCAAGTGAAGACAAATGAAAACAAGAAAGGGAAAGCATGATTTATCCACCTAATTTTCCATCTCTGCAATCAATGAAGCTGAAACTGACATTTTTTGGCATGGTGGTAATTGCTTTTGGCTCGTAGCAGACCCTCTGACTCATGAGAGAGAGGTGGTGGGACAAAGATGGAGTGTTTCCGAAGCTCTTGAGAGCGGGACAAGACCTCCATTCAGGTCTTCCTCTCCAACCACTGACAACAACAGACGTTCAGCAAACGTCTGGTCCAACGCTATGTTTTATTCAAATCAAACTTCCATTCAGCCAAATTAAACTTGAATCAATCCAGGTCAGTCTCAGGAAAGCTGGTGGGGAAATTTTCATGGCAGATGCAAGAAAAGCCACCCTCTTGACCTGATTAGAATAAATTATGAAACAGTTCCCTTACAGTCTTGAAAGATGTATAAAACGTGATTCAGATGAAAAGTTGAATTATTGTTACGTGTCAAACCATTACTGAATAGCCGAGCAGTGGTGGAAAGTTCTTTTAAGCACATTTGAGTTTTTATATATGTGTCTTCTCACTCATAATCCATCACATTTCCCATGAAATATAATGCATTTTTATAGATTTTATATCCTAGATAAGCCTATACATAATGTAGCACTTCTGCATTATGAGTATTTTTACTCTTGATACTTTCAGTCCATTTAGCTAATAACAGTTTCACTTGACTTTTACTTTCACACTGTGGTGTAACTACTTCTACATAGAGAAAAGGATCTGAGTAAATCTTCCAGAAAAGCTCAATGTTGTAATATATTTTTTATTTGTTGAGCAATAACAACTTCTTCTGTGTTCTTGACAAGAATTCAAGACTCGAGACTTTAAAAAAAAAAACATTAAAACGACAGAGGGGACCTCAACACGTATGTCAACCAAAAACCTTTGTGTTTTGTATTTTACACTTGGACCACAGCAGGGAAAAACCCGTACAGTTTGGGTTAAATTCTGGGCCTGTAGCATTAAAAAAAAAATGTATTTCTAGCTGGAGTGCTAACAACCGTTGTGTCACATGATTCAAACGTCTTTCATTTTACAAAATCAAACCAAAGCCCAAGCGCCCACTTGACAGAGTTACTGAACAAAATGAACTAGTCATGTGTGAAAATGGCTGTTGATGAGAACTTCTTATCGGCAGCCAATGATCTATTTATTCCAACTCTATCTGCTTGAGTGGTAATGTTTTATTGTAAATGAGGCCAGAGGAGGCCCTTGTGGTTCAGCGAGAGAACAAGTGTGTGTGTGTGTGTGTGTGTATACATGTGTGTGTGTGGTGTGTGTGTGTGTGTGTGTGTGTGAGAGATCCAGTGCAATATGTAAACCGTTGGACTTCAGTGTTTGGATTGTCTTTATGAGAACATCTGCGGCAGCTGCCCTATAAATTCCCAGTGTTGAGAAAACAGGAACAAAAAGTACAATTTTTGTATGGCAGTGTACCATGGCAAGAAACGGACCCAGTTGTGCCTCATCTGCAGCGTCACAGCGAAGGCTTGGGGAAAGTCTAATTGGGGATGGAGAACTGACCCAATGTTGTGTGTTTCCAAGTCTGTTCTGCATAGCAACAGGCAACCTCAAAGTCAGGTTATTTATGGCCATCATGTCGACCCCAAAGGACAGACACATACTGTACATTCACCTTGATTTTGCTGTAGATCATTGTTGACTAAATTACTTCCCTACTTTTACCTTCTGTCAAGACTTCTGTTGTTATTCTCTTTGGTTGTTGCGCTGGTGCTGTTGTGTTTCATCTCTGAGAAGGTCATCAGGGTCGGTGCTCTCGCAGCCTCTGCACTCACAGTTAAATAGAGCCTAACCAATATTCCTAATATATCATTATATTAGGCATTTCCTGATCTATTGGTATCGGCATTTATAATGGCCGACAAGCATGACAAATAAATGATTCTGATGAATGAATGTTGTTGTGGAAGTGTCTGTACAGCAAGCGAGGAATTGTTTTGAGAGTGAGACTTTGTTGGAACAAAATAAAAACAGCTGTGCAACTGAGTGAAAGTTGATGTTCGGTGAAGTTTCAATTACTATCCTCTGCAGAGCGCGGCAAAATGGCGAAGGCAATTTCACAAAGCTAACAACATCAACAGCGTGACAAAGTCTGAGCACAGTCAAACAGAAAACGTCAGTCTAATATGTTGTCCCCAAGCAAGAGGAGACCTTTGTTTTGAAATCATTTTCCCATCACATAATACAACATTTAAAAAAACTGTCAACTATGTCATGAACGTTGCCGTTGCATAGTTTGTCCACCAGAGGGCGCTCCACAGCGTCCCTGATGACAAGACTGATTTTTTTGTTTGTTAATGTTGTTGTTCAAAGGACTTTAAGTTTCATATCTTAAGTTTGTATTTTTATACAATTTATTTATCATAACTTTAATACATTTTGATATGTTTCTGGATTTTTTTTTAATTGGTATGTATTGGATTTTGAAATGAGCAAATATTCTTATCGCTATCAGCCTTACAAATATTGGGCTCTACAGTTTAACCCCAGCCGCATAGGCAGTTCTTTTTTCTTTTTTTTTATTACCAGAGGTTTGTAGTTAAATACAGTGACCATGTATTTCTAATGCTAAAATCATCTTAGCAAATGTTGAATTGTTTTCAGTGAAGTAATGCTACAGTGGTTTGAGAATGTTTACACCCCCATTTAACTACAAACATTAAAAAGAGGAATAAAAAAACATCTTTTGGAAATTGATCTTAATGCCTTAATTAGATTTTTTTTAGGAAAACCCAACCTTTTAAGGACACCAATTTTCTTTGTGAATGAATAAAGTATTGTAAATAAATAAATGTTCTTCCTTAAAACACAGGGGGCATAAGTATACACACTTAAATAAAAATGTGCCTGCTTCTATGGGAATTTAACAAAGAAATTCCCATAGAGGCAGGCATATTTTTATTTTTAAAGGCCAGTTATTTCATGGATCAGGATACTATGCATCCTGATAAAGTTCCCCTGGCCTTTGGAATTAAAATAACCCCCCATCATATCACATACCCTTCACCATACCTAGAGATTGGCATGGGGATAAGATCATCTCTCTATGCAAATAGAATCAGCTATTAAGCTAAATGAAATGACACCATGCAAATCTCTAGGTATGGTGAAGGGCATGTGATGATGGGGGGGATGTTTTAATTCCAAAGGCCAAGGGAACTTTATCAGGATGCATAGTATCCTGGATCCATGAAATAACTGGCCTTTACAAATAAAACTTTGCCTCTATGGGATGTTAACGTAGGGGTGTGTATGCTTACGCCCCCTGTATTTTAAGGAAGAACATTTATTTATTTACAATGCATTATTCATTCACAAAGAAAACTGGTGTCCTTAAAAGGTTGGATTTTCCAAATTTTTGTAATTAAGGCATTAAGATCAATTTCCAAAAGATGTTTTTTTATTCCTATTTTTAATCAACTTAAGCATGGGGGTGTAAGCTTTCTCAAGCCACCATTCAACCAATCAGTAGCCTATAGGAATTGTGCACACATAACTAATATTTTATACACCTAAATTAGGTTACTTGCACTCAAAATTCAGTCTTCTGCACAGAGTAACCTGGGTAATTAAATATTTGTGACAAGACAACCCCTATGGTAATGAACACAAAAGACATTATAAATGAGATAAATGTGGTAAATAATTGAAGGTGTGAAAAGTATAAAAAATAGAATCATACAAACATGTGAGTTCCAGTATTGTTCCAAACAATAACTTCACATCATGGCATTACAGAAATGCAGGCCTGAAATGAATTTTCTGGCTTTAATTGCACATTGTTCATATTTGCACAAATTGTTTTATTTCATTTATGTTTATATAGTCTCTAAACTGATAAGAGCCATGCAGGGAACATTGCTTTCTTTCACTTAGGCGTAACCGCTGCTCAGATTTTACTGCAACTATTTTATGTCATTAAAATTAGTCAACTTTCGTTTTACGTTGTTTCATAGAAGTGTCATTTCTAAGCAGCACTTTCAACACAATGTCCGACAATGAAATTGCGTTTCCTTCTTGGAACAAAACTGCTGAATTAGAAAAGCATTCATTATTTAAAATTTATATTTTAAAAACAATTATACAGTATAAGGTTTTAGCGGAATTTGAAGAGTAGCTAACCTTAGAGGTTTAAATTGTATTTATGAAATACGTCGAAAGTGCGTTACTCGTTGTTAAAATAGATAAATATTCAGCAAGTGGCAGGAGAGCTGCAGATGGTCCTTCTGTGTCTGTGTGTCTTTTTTACTTTACCCGGGGACAAAGTAAAAGCCACTCCGTTTTTCCTAACTGCCTATGAGTTTTTTATTACATATTCGTCGTCGTTTTTCTTTTTGCTGAATCATGTTAGTTACGTTAAGCTAGTCAAGCTAGCTAGCATTCTACAGTGGAGGAGGGGAAGAGCAGGGAGGACTCTAAGAATGTATCATGATGGCTTCAAATTCTGCAGTTGAAAGAGGTTTGAAAGGCATGTTTTTAGCTCCTTCTTGCCACATTTTAGCTGGACACTGATTTACACAACTCTAAGGCTACGCAAAGCTTCTGCAGCTAGCCAACAGTTAGCCATATTTCACATATTTCCTTTCCAGGGGACATTAAGTTAACTTAGCTAGTTAACTTAGCTCACTCTTCAGTTATTAGCTAGCTACAGTGGCTAGAATAAGTTTACACACCCAGGCTAAAGTTGATTTAAAAAGTGGAATGAAAAAACACATTTTGTAAATTGGAGATTGATTTTGAATTGAATGCCTTAATTCAAAAGAAATTGGAAAATCCAACCTTTTTAAGGACACTAATTTTCTTTGTGAATGAATAATGTATTGTATATAAATAAATGTTCTTCCTTAAAATACAGGGGCATAAGTATACACACCCCTATGTTAAATTCCCATAGAGGCAGGCACATTTTTATTTTTATTTTTTATTTTATAGGGTATTTGATATCATGGGGGGTTAGTTTGATTCCAAAGGCCAAGGGAACATTATCAGGATGCATAGTATCCTGGATCCATGAAATAACTGGCCTTTAAAAATCAAAATGTGCTGTACTTATGCCCCCTGTATTTACAATACATTATTCATCCACAAAGAAAATTGGTGTCCTTAAATGGTTGAAATTTCCTAATGTTTTTAATTAAGGCATTAAAATCAATTTCCAAAAGGTGTTTATTTTATTTCTCTTTTTAATCAACTTTAGCATTGGTGTGTAAACCTATTCTACGCACTGTAACTATATATTGATTCGATATAAGGGACACATTGGTGTTTTAGATTGGTCAAACCCAAAAACTATTAGTTTAATAATATATTTTAGAGAGTAATGTATTGTAGGACTGTGGAAAAAAACTAAAAAATGACTAAACCCCCCCCCCCCCCCCCCCCCTTATATCCAAACTACTGTATGTGTGTTTCTTTGGTAAAGTAGAAATTGTATTTTTGATATGTTGCAGAAAAACAGTTAACTAATGACATGTTTGTATTACTGAATAGTAACATGGCGTGAAGGTGACAGTTGTCTGGCTCCTGACCCAAGAGATGGCACCCTGCGAGAAACCACCATTAAGAGACTGACCTCCACCTCTCATAATAATGATACTACTGCATGGGTGGTATTCACTGACCATAATAAAGATGCAGAAGAAGAAGAAGAAGTGGAAGCTGTACCTGTCTCCAAACTCATGAGATCTGGCTTGACTCACCTCACCCAGGAGAAACCTTTGTTTCCCGGCAGCATCACAGACACTCGGCTATGTGTCACTTTAGAGTTGAGTGATGTTGATGGGGACAGAGTCCCCTACACTATCAACAGATACCTGAGGGATTACCAGAGAGAAGGAATTAGGTTTATATACAACAACTACATCTGTTCCAGAGGTTGTATACTGGGAGACGACATGGGCCTGGGAAAAACTGTACAGGTACAAAGTACATTAGCCGCACATTTACAGTATTTTATAATAATAATAATAATAATACATTTTATTTATAATGCCCTTTACATTTCACAAGGAAATCTCAAAGGGCTACAGTTAATAGGGAGTTGAAAACAGTTTCCAGAGTACGATAACAATTTACAAGCAATAATAAAACACCATAGAACTAAAATTAAAACAGTGACTGTTTAAAAGGCCTTTTGAAATAATAGTGTCTTTAGGCCCTTCTTAAAAATCTCCACAGTTTGTGGGGCCCTCAGGGACTCTGGGAGGGCGTTCCAGAACCGAGGGGCGACTGCCTGGAAAGCCCTGTCTCCCATTGTGGACAGTTTAGTCCTAGGTTGGAGCAGGCGATAGGTGGAGATGGAGGAGCGGAGGTTTCGTGAGGTGGTGTGTGGGGTGAGGAGTTCACTGAGGTAGGTAGGGGCAGTTCCATGAATGCACTGGTGGGTAAGTAGACAGATTTTGAACTGAATTCTTTGTTTAATGGGCAGCCAGTGGAGGGATTTCAGGACCGGGGTGATGTGATCATATTTGCGCCTCCTCGTCAGGACCCGGGCAGCGCAATTTTGAATATGTTGGAGTTTTTGCAGGCTCCTGCCAGGGGTCCCAACGAGAAGGGCATTACAGTAGTCCAACCTGGAGGAGACAAAAGCATGGATCAACTTCTCAGCATCTGGTTGGGAGAGGGAGGGGCGGAGTTTGGCAATGTTTTTGAGGTGAAGGAAGGAGACCTTACAAAGGTGGCGGATGTGGGTGTCAAATGTAAGATTTGAGTCTAGTCTGACTCCAAGGTTTGTAACAGAGGTAGACAGGGCGATGTGATGACCAAAAATGGATATACTGCTGAGGGAGGAGGACTGGGTTTGGTGTGGGGTACCGATCAGGATGGCTTCGGTTTTGCTGCTATTTAATTGAAGGAAGTTGTCAGACATCCATGCCCTTATCTCCTCCAGGCAAACCTGAAGTGCAGACGGTAAGACTGAGGGGGGTGTGGAGTCCATTTTTATGTATAGTTGAGTATCGTCTGCATAACAGTGGAATGAAACTTTGTGTTTATGGATGATGTGGCCAAGGGGTAGTAAATAGATGGTGAAAAGGGTTGGGGCGAGGACGGACCCTTGTGGCACTCCACAACTGACTGTGTGGGGTGATGATTGGGACTGACCTAGAGCCACATGCTCCGTCCTGCCTGTGAGGTAGGACTGGAACCAACTTAGTGTAGTCCCAGAGAGTCCTACCACAGACTGGAGACGGTGGAGCAAGATGTTGTGATCCACGGTGTCAAAGGCGGCCGACATTTTCAGAATTGTTCAAATGTCTGCATGCTTTCTTTACATGGCTGTCTCTCAATTTCATTCTCTCCACATCTTTGATCTCATGTAGGTCATTGGTTTCCTTGCTGCTGTGTTGCACAAAACAGGCACACGGCAGGACATCAACAACAACAGGCCTCAGTTTCTGCAGAGTCAGATACCCTCCAAGCAAAGTAAACCCAACAAAGTGGGTATTGAAATATGCTAGTTACATAAAGACTTTTTTAATCATAAAATACCAGTTGCATTACATCAAGTGTTGCAACAGTGTAAATCTTCAGATATGAATATTGATTTGTCATCCAAACAATTTCGGTGTTTCCATGATCTGGTCTAGGTGTTCCTCATTGTGGCCCCACTGTCAGTGCTTTACAACTGGAAAGATGAACTGGACACATGGGGTCACTTCCAGTGTGTGGTGGTCCACGGGCTGAAGAAAGAGGAGGAGTTGGCTCGCATCAAAAAGGGACGCGTTGAGATCGCCCTTACTACCTATGAGACTCTGCGCCTTTGCCTGGATCAGTTTAATAAGTAAAAACCGCGCTCAACATTCACAAGCAACAACCACATCATAAATTACATGTTTTCTGTGTACATGTATTCAGTTTCTTTCTAAAATATATTATAAGTTAGTTTCTGTACATGCTTTTTTCTGTGACTAAAATATACCCCCCTCCCCCCTCCTGCAGCATAGACTGGTCTGCTGTGTTTGTGGATGAGGCCCACAAGATAAAGAATCCAAACTCTCAGATCACTCAGGCCATGAAGGATCTGAAATGTAAGGTCAGAGAGCTTTATGTTTGTGTTATTGTTTCATAATACTATTACCAGTGTGTTACTAGACTCTACACTCTAGCAGTCCTCATCTCTGCTTTGCATTTGGACCATGGTTTTGATGCTAGCTTTGCACTTACATATTTTCATCAGATCAGAGTTGGCCTCACTGGCACCATCTTACAAAACAACCTTGAGGAGCTGTGGTGTGTCATGGACTGGTAAGTTAAAGGAATACGCCACCGTTTGTTGAAATAGGGCTTATCACGGTCTCCCCTAGCTGTAGATAGGTGGGCCAGTGCATTTTTGTCTCAGTGCATGCATTGTTTCAGTCCGGTGCAACCCCGGCGGCGCCAGTGCTAGTTAGCTTAGCGTAGTGATTGGAATCCTATGTAGCCGGTTAGCATGTTGTAAATAAAAGTGAGCCAACAAAAAAACAACAACAACCTAATTACTTTTTGTGCCCTGCGTATTTACAACAAGTACAAATAGCAATGCAGATTAAGACTTGTCTGTTTCCTAGGCAGATATTGATTTGGGACTATATTGGGTGGAAGGACAGCCAAAGCACTGCTACATGGCACCGAGATGTCATGCAGCAACTCTGTGTGAGTATAGGTCTAATGTGGGTCGATCTGTCCACGCGTCATGTTTACAGTAATCACTTACTCTGTGGACAGCTTTTTATTGAGTCCATTCGGGGCTTTTCACAGTTGACTTTATCAGACCAAAAAAAGTTGAGACTGCAGGATGCCTCACGTCCTCCGGCTGTTGAGTGATTGCAACCTCCTCCTCCTCCTCCTCTCGTTCTAGTTCTCTCACAAACTCCGCCACGTTCATCTCCATGTTCATTGCCATTCACCGTCTACTGTAAGAAAAATAGACAGCTATTTGGGGGGGAAGTTGGGGGCTTTAAGTTGCTGCTTTATCTCTGCGCCCATGTAGCAGTGCTTCGGCTGTGCTTCCACCCAATATAGTCCCAAGTCAATATCTGCCTAGGAAATCGTCTAGTTGTTGTTGTTGTTGTTGTTTTTTTGTTGGCTCACTTTTACTCACAACATGCTATCCGGCAACATAGGATTCCATTCACTACGCTAAGCTAACTAGCGGCGGTGCTGCCAGTGTTGCACCGGACTACAACAATGCATGCAAAAAATACGTTGGCCCACCTATCTACAGCTAGGGAAGACAGTGATAAGCCCTATTTCAACAAACGGTGACATATTCCTTTAGGAGACTTTTATATTACAACACATTTGTCCTTTGCATATTTGAAAGCACATTTCACAAATGTCATCCCTATAATGGAAGCAATGTGATTGCAATTTACAACTTTTTGCTGAAAAAAGGTCTATTACATATTCATCTACTTTTTTATTATATTTAGGGCCATACCTGGTTGTCTTGGCAGCCTAGGACATTTCAAGAACAGTATTTCAGATCCGATTGAGCAAGCTCAGAGGCACAGTGCAACCAAACGTGCCCTAGCTACAGGGAGGAAGACCGTCAGAGCCCTGGTGAGGAAGATTTCCAAGTGGTTCCTCAGAAGGACTAAAGCTCTCATTAAGGAACAACTGCCTAAGAAGGATGACCGGGTAAGATTGTTGAAGTCCAACTAGGCCTTCAACCTCTAAGGTCCATTCTGTCTAAAAGCAACCCTCAAATAAAGCGTGTGTTGTGTTTTCTGCAAAGGTGGTGTATTGCTCTCTGACAGACTTTCAGCAGACTGTGTATCAGACAGTGCTGGACACTGAAGATGTGATGTTGATGCTGAGGTCTTCAGAGAAATGTGACTGTCAAAGTGGACGCACCCGGGGAAGATGCTGCTATGATGTTAGTTCACCCCTTTAACCATTGTGTGCCTTTTGTATGCTGTGTGTTGTTATGTGTTAAACTTAATTGTAATGGTTGAGCTGTATGTGCTTTTATGTGAGTGTTTTTTTTTAGATGTCACTCAACACACTTCCCTTGAATCAAAAAAACATGATGTAAAAATTAGCTTTGTGTGATTTAGGTGTACAGTTTGCATTCTAATTTTTAAATATAGTGTACTGCAATGAAATTCGAAACACTACATTGGAGTCTGTTACCATCGTCCAATGGAACCTTTCATTGTTGCATTTGAATAACATTCATGCAAAATGTTGATATGCTTGAAAACGTAAACATTGAGCCCTCAAATAATATCTTTTTTTTATTATTGTAGACAAACTCAGAAGGGGCACAAATGAAGGCGTTGTACTTTAGTTACTTGGCCATATTGAGGAAGGTTGCCAACCATGCAGCACTGCTTCAGTGCACTGCAGGCACCAGCAAGAAACAGGTAGAAACACGTTGTCCTACTGACCTACTATACTTGTTCATTAGAGCTATATCCTGGACTGTTTTTGCAGACTTAAGTTCATACTCTCTGGTGTATTTGGTTCACAATGTCAGATTTGTTTCTTCCAGGAAAAGTATGTGGGTGGCATCTGTGCAAAGGTATTCCAAAAGTTTCCAGACTTTGTGCAGAGATGCAAAGACGAAGCATTTGAGGCCTTATCGGACCCGATGTACAGTGGAAAGATGAAGGTATGATTTGGGAAGAAAGACTCAGTCACCTGCTCATTACAGCTTGTTTCAGTGTGGGTGAACATATCTGTGTTCCTCTCAGGTTTTGCAGAAGCTGCTGAAACATTACCTGCAAAGGAGAGACAAAATACTTATTTTTTCTCTCTCAACCAAGGTAAGAGCTGTGTTTTTGTGGGTACTTTGTGTTTATTGAAATCAAAATATTTTGTGTCCGTGTGTTTGCTCGTGTGAGTTCAGATATATATTGTGTGAGAGTTGGATGAGCAGCATGGCGCGATTTTTTTCCCTGTTGAAAACCTCCTTGACGCTCACAGTGATGTAGTTTAAAGGGGAAGTATGCTTTTTGGTTTTAGAGCTTCATCCCAGGTCTTATCCATTCAGCCTTTCAATACAACAACAGACTTGAATGAACACTCTTAGTTGCCACTGCTGTTGGATATAGGTGGGGGAAATCCATACAGCATGGTATCGCGATATTTTCAGTGGCAATACTGTAGCAATATACAGGTGCCAAGTACCGATCTTTTATTATATACGTGTTGGTCAGTTTGTCTGCTTGCCAATCACATTTTGCAACAACAAAATTAAAGTGATATGAGCAAACAGAGAAATGTATCTTTTTAGATAAAACAGATGTTGACAAAGTTTCCTTTTGGGGACATCATTTGAAATTGGGAAAAATTAGAAGTTGGAAAAAAGGTTATAAATTGCAATGTTCAAAATCACAATAATATCGTATCGTGGTATAAGTATTGTCATGATATCCTATCGGGAGGCGTCTGGTGATTCCCACCCCTACTATTGGAGCATATTACTTATTTAGAATAATAGTTACTGGAGACATTTTTATCCTCATGAAATAAATTAATAGGTAAGCCTAGTACAACTAAGTGCATGTGTATTATACATATTTTTCACATTATCATCCCAAACCCACATTCCCTTAAGTGAGGGCTGCTTTGAGCCTACCAGATAATTCTCCCCCCCCCCCCCCGCATACTTGTTTGATGATATTGTGAATTGATGACAAAAACGGAAAAATAATAGTAATTAACAATAAAAATAATTAAAGAAATGATTAATAATAAAGTAAAAATGAGTGAGGTTGTATTTTGATGGCCTGTGTTTTGCTTTTTTAAGAATCATAGAGCCCATACCATAGAAATAAAATAGCCAAAATAGTTTTGATTGTGCAAGACTCTGTATTACTCGTATATTAAATCTCTAAATATACATGCCTGGCGGTATTTAAAAAAAATATTATAATAATTGTTTGTCTAGTTGTTGCATTTTTGTCATTCAAATCTCTTCAACCTTAACCATGAGTGAATTTACGCAATAGATGTAGAGTTTCCATTTTTACACATCGTCCATGTTAAACCCTTGACAGTTGTTTGTTGTTTTTTGAAACCGTCAGCTGTTAGATGTGCTGGAGAGCTACTGCATGGCAGAGGGGCTGGACTACAACAGGTTGGACGGAGCCACCAAATCCAAAGACCGAATGCAGATTGTCAGAGAGTTCAACAACTCCACTCACATCAACCTCTGCCTGGTTTCCACCATGTTAGTAGAACTATAACAAATGTGATAGAGAAGAAGTGTTTTCATAGATTTTAAGCCTGTAGTGGAGCTTTCTTTTCAGTGAGTGCTTACTTTAAACATATTCAAAACCTTCAATCTGCTGATAATTGACTCTGTTCCGTCAGGGCGGGTGGTCTTGGTCTTAACTTCATAGGGGCCAATGTGGTAGTGCTCTTTGACCCCACATGGAACCCAGCCAATGACCTGCAAGCTATTGACAGGTAGGTTGTGGGCCATATCTTAACTTAACGCAGCGCAGCAGCACGCACACATGCAAAAGATTACAAAGAAAAATATTACGGTGCAAATCTGCCATCCTAATAGCAATGCGCTAAGGTACAAATGCACCTGGCTGTTAGAGTGAATGGGAGATGACACTCTGATTGCTTTATTGCATGTTAGGCCCAAAACACACCAATGAATTAATGAAGACACAGAGGACAACCCTTTTGGACCATGCGCCCTGTCACACGGACCCTTTTTTCCGCCGTCAAACTAACAAAAGTGGATTTGGACATGCCCCATGCTGCACCATGCGCTTCACGCCATGCCCTTAGAACGCTAAAATAGGGCCGCTATTCATGTTCTGTGTTGATATGTTTGTGTCTCTCTCAGGGCATATCGTATTGGCCAGTGCAGGGATGTGACTGTTCTTAGGCTGATCTCATTGGGGACTGTAGAAGAGGTTATCTACCTTAGACAAGTTTACAAACAGGTACCACACACACACATTAAAGAATAACAGAGTAATACTGAAATGCTACAATAACTGTTTGTTCTACGTCTGACACAAGTTAATTTCTTGACAATGCTTTCTAATGTGAGCTCAGTGCTCTGTGTTAGTATCTCTATAAGCACCTATCTGCACCTTGACTCCCATCTTCCAGCAATTGCAGTGCTCGGTTGTGGGGAAGGAGAGTGCGCGGCGGTACTTCGAGGCAGTGCAGGGGCATGGTGTCCATAAGGGGGAGCTGTTTGGGATCAAAAACCTCTTCAGGCTGCAGACCCAAGGGACATGCCTCACCCGCAAGATACTAGAGGTTAGATAGCTTACACACCTTTTACTGTGTGATTGATGATGTGTTCTACTGTAGTGTACTGCCTCAACTCACCTCATCCCTCTGATTCATATCCCGGTTAAAATACAAGTTCTTTGGAATTTTCTCTTAAAGCATGTGTATAACCACATGAACTAGTAATGGAAGCCCTTAACTAGTTTAATGTAGGAATAAAGGAGGCATGTTGCACTTACTGTAATTTCCTTTGAATATTAGAACATCAGTTAAACATCTAAAACACTTAAATGTATGTCGTATACTGCCTCAAACAAATGAAAACTAAAAGATACGAGAATCTTTTGTTGATGATTGTGACATCATTAAATTGATGTACAATGAAATGGTGTTTCATGATAAATGTAATGTTTTGATAAATGTGTGTCACACTTTTCCTCTTCCTGTCAGCGAGAAGGACGAGTGGAGGCCGGTGTAATGACCAGCAGCACACACACAGGCGAAGAGAAAGAGGAGGAGACAAAGGGACTTAGCGTGAGTAACTCTGCCGTTCTCAGAGACCCAGAACACTAGGGCCACTATCTTCCCATCCCTCACTCCGTCTTCTCTCCCGGGCGGCCCACTCATCCTCCTGTTCCCACGTGAAAGAAGGGCTACCTCAAACAGGGACCTTCCTGTCTGTCAGTCAACCTACTCTTGCAATCTCATTTGAGCTCAAACTCTTTTTCTTTGTTGCTTCCATGATTCTTCTTTGTCTTGTGATCTTCCTGTTCTTCTAAGGGGTTTATTCCAAAATGCCCCATGTCAAAATGAAACAAATGATGTTACTTACTTAAATATAGAACAAGGATAAAGTAATAATCTGGCCATTATCTTTCTTGTCAGTATCACACTGCAGTTGTCTTTAAAGGTGACTGTTAAATGTTTTTATATATGTGTGTGTGTGTGGTGTGTGTGTGTGTGTGTGTGTGTGTGTGTGTGTGTGTGTGTGTGTGTATATGTATGTATGTGTATATATATGTGTGTGTGTATATGTACAGTATGTATGCATGTGTGTGTGTGTGTGTGTGTGTGTGTGTGTGTGTGTGGTGTATATATATATATATATATATATAGCTGATTACACTACTTTTGTGTCACCCAATCATCGTCCTCTAACTGAAACTCTCCCTTGATGTAGTGTATTTGCCAAACTGTGATTGTTTGCGATATACTGAACATTAGCCAAGTATTTTCAGTTCCAAGTGAGGTTTTGATAATTCTTTTGTCGTGCAAACCTGTTTGAATCAGTTGTAACTGGCTGAAATGAAGCTTACCGCTGCTCCTGTTCTCCGTCAATGTGAGAACTTCAAACCTTTTTCAGAAACCATTTCAAGCACACATGTCATGAGTATTTAACATTTTTAAAAGTGTAATAGATTTCAGCAGAGACTTTAAGGCCATGGCTTACCAAAACATCAAATTTTTACACTCAATTCTTTGCATTTCAGTACAAGATGAGGTTCTCTTTCTGCCTCTGACTTTCTCTCTGATGTTGTGTGAAACAGCTGGATGTAATTTCTTGCATGTCCTAATGGAAGGAGCAGACCACACCGACGCCTATCTTCTGCTTTTCAGCTATTTATTTACACAGTGATACTCCTTATCGTCCTGTTCCCAGCCAGGTCCTTTTTACATGGATGCTTTGCCACTGAGGCCCTTTAGAGTCTTTCAAAAATACAGAATACGCTGGGGTGCCTTGACACGCAAAGAGAGTCTGGGGGCGTGTAAGCACGCACATGCACAACTGGGGAAGAGTCATCTAGTTGGCATATTTGTGAAATTAGAATCACAGTTGGTGGTCGCTCCCATAAAGGCTCATTCATGTAACTCCAGGAAATGTTATGACCCCAGCGTTTTGTTCATATTACATCATGCTAAGGGCATAAACCAAATAGTATTATGATTTATTGTAACTAACATCTGTTCTGTATTACTCAATTGCATCTCACATGGGCTTGTCCACTGAAAGATGGCATGAACAAAGGAAGTTAGGAATTTGTAGCCCATTTGTGCTCTTTTGCAACTAAATCTTTGTCACACAGTGAATATGTGTGTTTTTTTTAAATGTAATTGTTATTTCTTTTCATACAACCTACCTTGTACCACTTTCTATGGCAGTCTGTCCCTACTTTTCTTGAGCCGTTTCTACTGTTTTATTTAAGGAACCTGGAGATTCTTCCGCTACAATTGGCCCAGTAACGAATGATGAACCAGCCAAGGACAACAAAAGTGCATCAAAGGTCCCCAGAGGGGTGTTGGACTTCAGCAGTGGGAGTGAAGAGGATGAGGAGGAGCAGGGTCTTAAGAGGAAAGCGTCAAAGCCCAGTGCAGTGGATGGCAACAAGGGTGCGAATGCTGCCACTGGTCCTGGTCGAATGAGTCTTCTCCAGCACGGTTTCTCCAGGCTCCTGGAAATGGTCAAAGAAAAACCAGAGTTGGTAGAAGGGGACAGTAGTCCAGGGTCCGAAAGCCCCCATGAGGAAGATGCGGAGGGTCAAAAGACTGAAAGGACCTCCTCTGGCATCTGCAAGAGCTCCAATATAGGAAATGGTGCGGCAACAATAACCTGGGAGATCTCTAGCAGAGAAGATGGGGAGAATGGAGATGCAAGGAGACAAGAAAGGGTGTCTCTGTTGAAACACAGTACTGATGCTTTAAGAAACACAAAGGGCCTGGAAATTACAGTAGATGAGGAGAGTGTTGAAAATTCCTCAGCAGAAACGAAGAAACTTATCAAGCTCAAAACTCAAGTTCCGAAAGTGCGCTGCTTTGATGGTTACTCCGATGAATCCGAGGATATGGACATAGAGGCAAAAACGGGGCCCAAGAAGGACGCTTTCAAATCACATTGTAGAGGAGGTGACCGTGGGAGAGAGAGGTTGGACCACAACAGAAAGAGGGAATGTGCAAGGGTTAGGCGCAAGGCCAGATCCAAATACACTGAAGACATAGACACCTTCACATCATCCTCAGAAGATGAACACACTCCTGTTAAGAAAGGGCGATCTACAGGATGTCACTTCACATCTCCACATACAGAAAGATCCCGAGTTGAGTTGCCAAAAAATGGTCAAAGAGCTGCAACAACCGACAGGACAGAGAGACAAGCAGGGATGTGCAAAGGTGTTTCATTTACAAGTCTGAAAAATCAGACATCCTTGGCGTCCAAAGAAAACGATGGAACTATCGACAGTGTGCTAGGTCAGACACAGTACCTATTTTGATATGCCAAACGATTTTTTTATTAACATAAATTCAACATTTATAATGTATATTTCCATCTAAAGGGGGTGTACACGAGGTGGTGTACACCCACTCTAACCAGCGAGTGGTGGGCGGCAGCAAAGCAGAGGAGAGGATCAGTAGAGCCGCTGTACGAGACGTGTTTGAGCGCAAGATGTACTCTCAGCTCCCGGCCAATCACCTTTTAGGAACCCAGGAGGTACATTGGTCTGGTTCAGTGATTGTTCAAACATAATATTGCGGTTGTATCTTGCTATCCCAAATTAGATTAGATAAATTGAGTTACATTTGACTTTGGAACTTAACAGGAATGCATTTTTCCAGAAACAGTGATAGGATTACTCAATAATCCACTGGCCTCCCTGTAAACTGTGTCAGTTAGACCTGTTTTCTACCAAAGTGTGTCTGGCAATTGCACATTGGTATGTAGAATAAGGCTTGCAGCACTGTATCAGACACATGCTCACTATGACATGAGAGCATCTGTAAACACATACTGTTCTTAGTAGTGCTTGATGAGTAGCAGCAGTGTAGGTTACCTCTATTAAACTTGGCAAAATATCTTTAAAAAAGTGGTTCATAATGAGGTTTGTGGACTACTGTGGGTTACATTTTCTTGATTTTTGGATTAGAAGTGTTTGACTTTAAAGTGTAATTATTTGGCATCTTACCAATCTTTTGTTTGATTGCATCAGAGCCTGACAGCGAGCCCACCAGACAGTCAGTCTTGCCCATCTACTGCCAGACTTGAGGAGCCCAGTGTGCACCAGCCGGTCACTTACACCAACAAAAGTGTGCATCACACCAGACACACCGCTTTCATCATTGGAGAGACTCCCCAGGCCATATGCAGGTACTGAAAGAGTGTCAGAGGAGGTGAGGTGAAAAAAAAGAACAGGGGCGATAGCAGTTAGGATAATGCAAAACAATCTGTAAAGGAAGAGATAAAAAAGAGCGGGTTGCAGCACATGAGATGATGGATTTACCATTCACACGACTAAAAGATAGTATGGTAGAAAAGGAAAAAAAGACATGGGTTGACATAGTGAAGGAGAATGAATGACTTAAGATAAAGGGGCCTCCATGGTTTGAATGAGAATAAATCAGGCCAGTGGAGGAAAGGGGGTGTAAAGAGTGAATTGGAAAGAGAGGAATTCCTGGCAGTGTAGGGAATTGTGTGTGTGTGTGTGTGTGTCTGGCCATAGACCACCTCTGAGCTTTCCCTTCCACCTATATTTCCCAGCATCATGCCAACGATTACCCACTTATGTTCAGGCTCAACAGTGCAGGAGTTTTCCCCTTCACAACCACAGCCCTTCTGAGACGTACCAAAATTGGTCGCCCGAGGACTTTAAAACCCACACTGATATACAGCACACGCAAATCCTCACAAGCGTTTACGCACATATACAGACACACAGTACTCAAATACACACCTCTGTCCCGCTGCATCACCTCCACCCCCTGAATTCCCAAACACTTCTACAGACACCTTTATGAATAGATAGAAAAAGATTGTATCTCTGCCCAGAGGCTCACCAGGGAGTGAAAATACAGACTTGTTACATTTATACCCTCTCAATTAACTTTGCTGTTTAATGTTTTAAATCCACATGCACGTGGTGTTTCACTGCTTTTACTTTTATTTATTGTTTTTCCAGTGAAAGCCACAAATGGTAAAAATACCACCATATTGCTTCTCTACCACCAGTGACTTTGAAGTGTTCCTGTCCCCGAGTCTGGTTATACCAATGTTTTAATGACTTGGAGCTCAGGAAAAACCTCATTCTGCAAATGGGGTCTGGATATGGGGCTGAAAATGTGGAGAGCTATTCATCTTAGGCTAGGTCTGACAGACCCACGGAATATCTGATTAGTAGTATAGAATAGACTGTGTTTTTTAAAGACAATGTTATTTGTGTGATTTAAAGTACCTTACTGTATACTCACATGTGCCAAATTCCAGCCATGTACTAACTGTACGTGTGTAAATATGGTGATAAATTCACAAAATATTAGCAGGTGATATTAGTTATAAAAACATACACATTTTTCTGTTTCCAAAATGTTTTTTCACAATCCTTTCTGTCTTTGTGTCCTTTGCTCGTGTGTAGGCAGCAGCTGGAGGAAATGGCAGAAACATTCAAATTTCCCTCCGTCCATCAGTTTGCAGTGGAGATACTTAGAGGAAACTCAACCCAGAGACTGGCCTGGCTACGACGGTATTACACTGCTCTGAACCACCCAGACCTGGCCAACACAGTCACAAACAACTTCCCACAACCTGATTCAGCACAGACCTGCTCCTCTTTAACTACTACCTCCTTAACATCCACCATAACGGCCGCAAAATCTCACACACATACCAAAACCCCACAAAAGCATGTTCCAAAAGCTAAGCAGAAGCCTAAAGACACTCATAAGAATACTGAAACTAAAACTAAGCCTGAAACCCTGCCAAACAACGTTTCCGTACCACAGAAAAAGTCTAGACACCCACAAGATGTTATTCCCGAACCCCAGACAAAGCGTAGATACGCACAAAAAAATGTTCTATCACCCCAGAAAAAGCAAAAGATCCCACAAAAGAATGTCCTAGAACCCTTTAATGATGTACCGAGCCTTGAGTCCGAGGAGCAGGACGAGCCGGTCTGCGGTGCCAGAGGACATAAGAGGACAAAGAGGGGTAGTGTTTCTAGTTCTGGAGCCTTCAGAGCTGGTGGTGGTCTTGGCTTGGATCAGGCCAGCAGCAGTGGTCTGGGGTCTGGGGAGGCTGCTGCTTTGCTAAACTGCACAGACAGAGATATCCCTTCTTCTCCGGACCTCAGCCATGGCAGGTCCACCGCATTATCCAAACCCACAACACAGGGGAGGGAGCAGAAGAAAAAATCGCCTTCAAGAACCAGTGCAACTTTTCAAGGCCAGAGTGAAACACGTCAGACCTCCTCTCCTCCTGTGCAGGCCGCATCCACCTCCAGTCATCGTTCCTACCTCACAGATTTGATAGGAGACACCTCAATCCTCGATGATCTGTTCAAACCCAAACCCAGGGGTGCACAGCAGAGAGGCACCCCAAACACACCCCCTGCTCACTCCTCCGTGTCAGTGAGCACAGGTTTCACCACACTACCTCCATCTCCATCCAAAATCCCTCTCCAAACTGATTCTGGTTTAGCAGGCCTCACAGACTCCTTGTCCTCTCCAAACTCAAACAAATCACGTGCACACCCGGTGGTCTCAAAGGGCAGTCGCAAAGACTTCTGGGACATCTTGAATGAGGGGAATGAGGAGAGCATCAACAGGTTAACAGATCCAGCAGAAGTGCAGAGGGTTTGCGTCAACACTAACTTTGCAGCAAGAGGTAGGTCTGGAGAAGAGGACAGCAAGAGTCTCTGGAAGACTAATGAGAAGTTCCTGTGGAAAAAATAATACAGGCGGAAGAGAGAGAGTCTTTTTATTTCTGCAGGTTTTCCTGCCTCACATCTTATTTTATTAGTTTAAAATCTCAATTTTTACCTTCTTTTTATTTACTCTAATAATTTATATTTGTCTTAATTGAATTAGGAAGTTACTAATGCTGACTGTTACTCGAATAAACAGAGTTAGTCACTTCGGGAATTCAAACCTTTGTATATTTTATGGAAGTTATTGCTTTATTTTCAACATTTTCTTACCTAACCCATACAACCCCTGGAGCAGCACTCTGTCATCACAGAGGCATTTACCCATGTATAAAAAAAGTGGGAAAATTCAAGCCCAAACTGATCACAATGGTAATGGAAAGGAGGAAGAATTATGACTAAAAAAGTCATTAAAAAAAGTCATGTCCAGGCATACAAGGTTGGTTACAAAAGGTGATAAAAGGCCTTTTAATTAACAGGGTAAGACATTGAAAAACAAAACGGATCGGCTGGGCCCCCCTCGGGGTGGGACTAAAAATTTTTATTTTCAATTTTTTCCCCTTTTTTAAAAACGCCTTTTATCATTTTTTCAAACCCAACCTTTGAGTCCCGGGAATTTTTAAATTCTTCCTCAATTCTGTGAACTTTATTCCCTTCCATGAGAACCGGTGGTTAAAAGGATACAAGAAGCACTTTTCTTTTTTTTCTTTAAAAACACATGGAAATTTAAAATAGAAATTTGGGCGTCACTAACCAAAAAAAAGAATTTTCTCACATTTGGAAGCAAAATCTCAAATGCTTGCTTTTTCCTTTAAGAAAAACATCAAGGGGAATCAAAAACATTTCAAAAGAATTATTGGATCATAATTGTTTCAGGCCCAATGTTTTCCAATGTTCTATAAAAATAGGTAAACGGAACATAATATATAAATGTGTGTATACCTCTTTTGTGCAGATGTACTTAAAGGTCAGGGCAAAGCTCCTTTTCTGCAATGAAAGTTTTTTAAATGGATGACAGAAAAACCAACCAGGCTTGGCCAAACGATTTGGGTAAAAGACTGACACCAGGGGCTGTGTGGCCCTCAGAGATATCACTTAAAACTCCCTAATGGCTGTTATGTCTCTGTCACCCTGAACACCTCATTGCTTCCCCCATTTGGGGAATTTTGAGTGGGGAAGGGCCCGGGATAGCCTTAGGCTGGTCAGTTGCGCTACAACCCGGGCCCCCGGGGTGGAAGTGCTCGCTATTAGGAAAATAAGCGTTGAAGACTTAGTGGACCGGGGGAAGAAATGGAAGTTTCCCCCCCGTCCCTTATCCTCCCTCACATCTTAAAAGGGTTTTGAATGGTGACGAAACATTTGCATGCCCAAAAGGCAAAAACAACTTGTAACACATCAAACTCATAGCTGAGCTGTAATGTGAATACAAAGGGAGCCTTCTTTTGGGGGCATGGAAAGAGTGCGCGTGCAGTGCGCACCCACAGCGGGTTTACCTCTTTCAGCTGTTTATGAAGGAAAAGAACCCAAAAAGAGCTGCATTTTGAAATTTGTGTTTGTTAGCGAAATGAGAAAGTGCTGATAGTTATCAACAAACAAGAGAAAGGACTACGTGCCTCAACAGAACATGCAGCTCGGTATGTAGTGTGTGGTGGGCTGGTGTGTGCAGTGCTGAACCTTTTGGGGGAGATCATGGGCAATCTTTACCAATTACGAGGAAACGTCACACCTGTTTTAAACACCAGGAAGGAAGGGGAAAAAAAAAGCCCTTTCTCTTATCCCAACCCCCAAACCCTTCCCTCTCTGCTTTTCTCTTTCTGTTTCACCCACAACTGAGCTTTGCAGATCCCTATCTGTCTCTTTGTGGTCATAGTCTGGTTCATGTGAGATAGCAGAAAGGCTTAGCATTTTAATACCCCAAAAGGTTACAAATTTATTGACGGGTTGTGGCTATCGAGGCCCGCTTCAGGGTCGTGGAGCAAAGCGTCCTTCCAAATGTAACTGTACTTCTGTCGAGGGTCTCAAGTGAGACATACAAACCCGCTAGTGATCATTTATTTCCCAACAGGGTTAATTTTTTTGTATTCAATTTGGGCCTAAATCGAAGAAGTCATGAGAAATACCACCAAAGAGACGGTGTGTTTTTCCAGTTCTCCCATTAGTGTCTCCTCTCTGTGTCAAGGGCAGGGTGAGACGTCTGTTTATAGTTCCTGTCACCATAACCTGGGTGCATGTGAGTCTGTTATAAACTGGACACTCAGACGGGGCGGCTCTGGCAATGTAGGTTTATTTGAAGAAGTCAGATTGTGACACGTCGTTTGATTGGTTTTGTAAAAAGCTGTGAATGAGTTGCTGACCTGGGGCCTCCTGTCATCTTCGGCTCAGGTTTCCACACATTCACTCTGCAATGTGTTAGGAAGGTCTGCAGACTGTCTCTGATTAAGAACTAGCTCTTGTACAAGTGACTAAAACAATTAAGCTGCTTTAACATTACATATCCATGACTAAATAAGAAAAGTTAAATAGTAGTCATATCTTAAAGTCAGTGAAATAGAAAGTTGATCCTTTATCCTTTGTCTCTGTGTTAATTGTTCTGTTATCTCTTGCAATATGACAAATATATACATTTGTGAGTTTTTTTCATAGCAAAATCCCTCTCTTTTGGGATTAACCTTCCCTGTCAAACCACTTGTCATTTAGCTCATGGGTTGTAGTTGCTGGCAGACGGACATAGTGTGTCAGAGGTGTGTTTTCTTAGGATCTCCGTGGCAACAACGTTGACATTTTCATTCATGTTCATTTTCCCCTTGTCCTTTGCCTCCTGACCTAACAACATAGGTGAGGGAGGTTTGGGTGGAGGCTAAAGTTTCTCTACAGTTCTTTGCTTATTGGTCACATTTGAATGATGTAAATGTAAATGGGCTGTATTTATAGAGCGCTTTTCTAGTCTTAACAACTACTCAAAGCGCTTTTTACATAGTACAGGACACATTCACCATTCACACACATTCATACACTGTGGCCGAGGCTGCCGTATAAGGTGCCACATGCTCATCAGATAAACACTCACTCACACACATTCACACTCCGAGGGCGCAGCATCAGGGGCAACTCGGGGTTCAGTGTCTTGCCCAAGGACACTTCGACGTGGGACTGCAGGGCCAGGGAGTGAACCCCCAACCTTCCAATTGGCAGGCTCTACCACTGAGCCACAGCTGCCCCAATCTAACCACAAAACTAGTTAAATCCCTCTTGTGACTACATCCTGTGCAGTGTACATATTCCATATCGAAAAATTACAGAGTGCAATTCAACTTCAGTTTTGCTAGTTATTGCTTCATCAGTACTGTGTGGTTCAATCCGTTTTGAACAAAAGTAAGAAAACTACCCAGCAACTGTCTTTAAATTCTAATTGAAATGTTAAATGCTGATTGGTGCAAATAAGTGTGCACCATCAGCTTTGTCACTGAGCCCCGGGGAGAGGAGCCAAGACATAAACACTTATATAGAAATCTCTAATGTAAAGTTACCAAAACTTCCAAATTAGGCAGAAGACTGTGTGTTCACGTGGGATCCCATCACTGATAGTAAGAAGCTTATTGAGAAAATTAGGGCCCTTAATGCTTAAAAGAGAACTCCGGTCGATTCCAACAAGCAGCTCTGTTGTTTGTAAATGTGGAGGTCTGTCAGTAGAGAGAAAAACGGAATCAACCGGTGCTGCCTACACCATGTTATCCTCCTGCTAGAGTTAGCACCCAACAGGCTTAAACAGGGCAAGTTTTAAATGTGTTTTTAGCCTCTTAACATGTTCAAAATGTCATTAATAGTGCCTACCCATGTGCAGTGATTCCTTCAGAGTGAACACAGCAAATCTGACTGCTGGAGATTTGAAAGAAATGCATAAAAGTTGTACTAATTCAGCTGTGTTTAGTTCCGGTGTTGAGACAGCAGTTAGAGTGCTTAGGGACCGTCAACAACTACAACACGGAAAAGAGAAAAACAAAAATATGTAATCTATCAATTTAATGATTTAAATGAGGTAGTGTCTCCAAAGTTACATCAATTATAACTTGTCTCCTGCTGGTTGTACTACAGCACTTACTTAAAAAAAAAATAAGCATACGCTGAAAATATTTTTGTATCTCTTTTCAGCTCTCCTTGCAGTAGCAACACAGGAACTAAACACAGCTGAATCAGCACAACTTTCATGCATTTCTGTCACATCTCCAGCAGTCAGATTCACTGTGTTCACTCTGAAGGAATCACTGCATGTGGGTAGGCACTTTTAATGACATTTTGAACATGTTAAGAGGCTAAAAACATGTTTAAAACTTGCCCTGTTTAAGCTTGCTGGGTGCTAACTCTAGCAGGAGGATAACACGGTGTAGGCACCACCAATTGGTTTAGTCATTCTCTCTACTGATAGCACTCCACATGTACAAACAACAGAGCTACGTGCTGAAATCGACCGGAGTTCTCCTTTTAAGAAGCATGTATCATCAGTCTGATTCTCCTCAGGGCAACTGTAATAAGTAGTATCAATTAAAACTTGTATTTAGGCGGTTTATGAGGGAATAAGATAAACCGTTTGTATCTAAGGCCTATGAAAAAAACTTTTAGGTGACTCAGCAAGCAAACAGAGAGGGGGTACAGTGTCCTCCTGGTGTTACGGTAACAGGCCGAGGAGGTCTCTAAATGTGAAAAAGAAAGGAACCCCCCCCCCCCTTCATTAGGTAGTTACACACCATTTGCCCCTCATTCCTATCCAGTTACCCTGGCAACTGTTAGCTGTAATTTGGGTTAATTTACTGGCTCCTGGGCCCTTCCGTTTCCCATTGTGCCTGTCCATAAAAGAGATATAACACAGATGCGCACACACACACAAGCTATGTTTCCAATGCTTTAACGCACACTGTAAGAAAATACTGGAAATAGACCGTGTGCGAGAATATCAATGAATTTCCTACACCTGTACATAGCTGTAGAAGTGAGTAAAGTGATGGAATTATAGACAGAGCTGCATAATTGTAAACTATTGTCCTAAATAGTGTCCTAACTCCAAATTTTGCACAAAAAGACACTTGTCCTCTCTGACTCTGGCCTGTCTTGAGGGTTGGAGAGACGGTATGGAGGGAGGTCTACTCTTTTGCTCCTTTCAGAACAAAAGGAATGGAAAATTGTGTTTTCCCGTGGAGTAAATATTGAGAGAGCTGAGACATAAACGTACGGAAGAAAGGCTTTTCTGAGCCGCCTGGGTCTCTGTTGCGCTGCCAAAGGCCCGTGCGTCACTTGATCCATTGTTTAGTGTAGAGAGGTCTCGGTAAGCAAGCGGCTGCCTCCCTGCTCCAGCTGCAGCCTCTCTACTGTTTATGTTTGCAGGGCCCTTCGCCTTGAAGTGAGGCTATACAAGCAAAGCCTAGCCATATGTGAGCACTGGGCCATCAGAGAAGTCACTGGCCTTTACTTTTCCCTTTTTTCAATCTGTGTCAATCTCTGAAACCGTTCCATTTTTTAAAAAAACTTTCTCTTCCCTACCTTTCATTCTCTCCTATCATTTCAGCTTCTGTTCCTCTACCTTTTTGCTTTCCCTTGCTGACAGTGCAGCCCGTCCCTGACAGCCTGCTCTTTTGGAGAAGATGAAGGGTCGGAATTATCTTCTTGGGTTTCAAAGCCCTCCGTCCTGGATGGGAGAGAAGTGGTAGGTATTATTACTCCAGTGAAAATAATTGCCCCTAAAAAAAAATTTTGTGGGAATGAATCTCCATGTGCTCGGCAGCAAAGTTTGAGAGACAAGATGGTAATTATGTCACAGAAATATTTCAGCTAGTATAAATATTCAAATATTTATATTGGTGTGTCGTACTGACAAGCACAGCACATTCAGGAGATGGAAAACATTCATAGAAAGCCACAAAAGGAAATATGGAGTTGAAAATGCAGTGTATGTAATTAGCTATTGGAGTTGTGTAGCTTTTTTCCCGATAATTCACTCAAATATTGTTATTACGAGTTCAGCATTGTGAGTGAAACGGCTTTCTTGATTCAACAATCACCATGATACATTGGATTTTTTTTGTCAAGCATTTAGGTGAATGAGTTCCAGTCTGAAACTTAAACTCCAGGGTCAACCTGGAAAATGATTCATCAGGCGGGTTTAGTGTGTGAGGGTGCGTATGTGTCTGAAGGTTAGTGGTCCTGATCTTGGCTCCTGGGTGGGCCGCGGTGGCTGTGTGCTTGTCTTGGATCATCCCTGGACCCTTCTGTTTACTGAAACAACAAGCAAGCAGTGTCCAGGGAGGAGAGAGTCACACGGGGCGCATCCTCAAAGGCTGCACCTCTCTCTTTTTCTTTACTGCGCACACACACACACACACACACACATGGAGGTCGGACCACCCACATAAGGTATGGTCATTCAGTGAAATAAAAACGCTGACTTTTCTTTGACCCCTATCTTAATGAATCTCTCATCTGCTGGAGGTGTTAGACATGTTGAAGCCAGTTTGACTTTAATATTTGTGATGAAATACAATCCCCTCGATGGTAAAAACCATTATTCTAAGAGGGCAGGAGTCAAGAAGCTCTCCCACGTTGATGCTCAGTAATGGAAGAGAACCATATTGGCTACGTGTAACCTGTTATTATGGCATTTTGCCTTATTAACTCTAAGAGCACCATTTGATGTTAGGAAGGCTTTGAAAATGGTAAATTAAAAGGTGTCATGAATATGTTTGCGGCATTAATTTGCAGATCACCCTAGGTGAGGAAAGTCCCTGCTCTTGAGCAACCAGGTTAAACATGTTTTGATTTCAGGTGCAGGTGACACACACTGCTCAGGCTGGCTTTGAAGGAGGTGCAACTAAAGAAACGTTACAGAACACACACCTCCTGGAAATTCCCAGCAGGGGAGAGTAGGGTTTTTACATAACAGTTAATGAAACTGACAGTTAAAAAAACATTTTTGACAACAAGACACAACACTTCTTTAAGCAAATTGAGTTACTAGGAAAATAAATACAGTAGTATTTCTCCTGAGAGTTACTTTACATGTTCTACTATGTTTAGTGTGACATATTTGGTAAAAACAGACGTCCCATGCACTCAACAGGAATATTTTCAAATCCCTTACTAAAGTGCTTGAACTGTTTTTGATAAGATACATGCTTCAATCACAAGTAATATGTCCCTTCATCAGTTTATGGAAATTGTGTGTGTGTGTGTGTGTGTGTGTGTGTGTGTGTGTGTGTGTGTGTGTGTTGGTGTGTGTGTGTGTGTGTGTGTGTGTGTGTGTGTGTGTGTGTGTGTGTGTGTGTGTTTTTTCTGCTGCTGGCAGGCACCATGAACTCTTTACATTTGCTGCCCTCTAGCGGCTATATTGAATATTACATGATCACAGGAATTGTGTTGATAAGATAGTGAACAAACACACAATCACGATGACCCTGTTAGTCTGTTTTAAATGAAGAAATACATTTTACCATATCACACAAACCTTGTTTTTAGAATATTTCATATAGAAAGGATGAAGACTTAAGGATAAAGGGTTTCATGTGTTGTGCACGCTCAAACATTATGTTTCAGTGACACAAATAGTTTAGTCCACCTTTAAAAGATAGTAAGTGGAAGAAAGACAGGCCTTTCCTGTCAGTTTGCTTATTTGTAAACTGCCTCCCCAGATCATTTCATAACCACAATAATAAGATGTTGATGTTTCCAAAGATAACTCAAAAGTCTTACTCTGGCTGCAGGCTGCCCCTTTAGGTTTAATTCTGGTTCACAGATGCAATGCCTTAAGTTGTTATTAAAACTGTTGTATCACTTAACTTTGTTAACTTTTCACGGACAAAAGTCACAAAGTGCTTTACAAGGGTATAATAAATGAGACACAAAACAGTTTGACACAATAATACCTAAAAGTGCATACCAGGTGCATACTGGTCAACCAAACGCCTGCATGTCAAAACAAGTATGTCTTAATCTGATTTTTTTAAAGAATCCACAGAAACAACAGACTGTAAGAGAAGAAGCAGAACATTCCATAATTTAAGTGCTACAGGCTCAAAAGCTTCATCACCTCGGGTCTTAAAGGAGAATTCCGGCCAATGTTTATGTTAATCTTGATTGCTATAAATATGCAAGTACTTATGATTGGAAAAAAATCAGTGCAGGCAACACTGAGTAGCTGCAGCTACGTGTAAGCTTCCACTGAGCTAAAACGGCAGTTCACGGGTCAAATTTGAGAGTGCACACACAATGCAATTAATATGTCTGTACAACATGAACAAGGGCCTTACATAACAAGATGCGTTTTCAAGTCAGACATTGTTTTAATTCCCCTACATAGTCTTGTTCTTGCTTGTGGTTAGTTTGCTTGCCTGGTTAGCTGCTGGAGCTAGCTAGCTGTTAGCTGCTATTGATAAGTATGTTCAGCCAGGCTTTTGTGACAACGCAGCAGTTCTTTGTCCATTTGTAGCTCATCCATTTTGTGTGTGATTTGTTTCACATTAATCCCAAGGACAGCAGAGATAAAGATAAATAAGAGATAAATAACTGGGGCCCCAAAAATGAACCCTGTGGAACACCACAGGACAGTGGAGAGGTATCAGACACCAAGTCTCCAATAGAAACACTCAAACTAGTGAGTCAGTGAGATACAATGAGAACCAGTCTAAAGCTATACCTGATGTGCCCACCCCATCATGTAACCTCTCAATAAGAATGTAACTCGCCCATATGAAGACTTAGTTTATTTGGGTATCCACTTACATGAAAAACATGCAAAATCACACAATATCACCCCAAAACATTAATGGCTAATGTGTTACAGATAGGACTCAAACGCAACGGCTCACCAAAAATAAAAGGATTTATTTAAATAGGGAAAAGGGAAGTGGGGAGGCCGACGCAGGAGACGGGAAGCTGGGGAAGTCTCGGAGAGAAAGGATAGCGTGGAGCCGGGGAGGAGACACGGTAGCTGAGAGCGGAGACGGAGACAGGTGGAATCAGGGTGCCGTGGGGGGAGGACCAAGAGGAGAAGCCAGCTGACCGGAGACTGAAACAGGAGTGAAGACGATAACTGCAGGGGGAAAGAACACAAAAAGGAGGTAAGTAACATGAAACACAGAGATCCAAAATGCTCAAGGAATACTAGGCTTGCAGAGAGTTTCACCAGCGTGACTGGAGCAACGATGACGCGAAGATGGGTTGAAGAGCCGGGGTTGATGTTCTGTTGACTCAAAATGGAAGGCAGGTGTGAGCAGGTGATTGTGGATGAGATTCAGGTGTGGGTGGGCAGGTGGCTTAAGCAGGAGAGAGAGTGAGGAGAAAAGAAAACAGCAGGAGGGAAAAGGGCAGGCCGACAGAAAACTCAAAGTAAAATGGTAAAGAAATCAAATACTCATGTTTGTTAACATGTTAGTGCGGTCATGTCAGTGAACATGAGGTAACAGACATTCTGCAATATAAATTGCTTAAGTATTAAAGTTTTGATCACACTTTGCCTTTCCCAATGTGTTTGTTTCAAACATGCACTCGCTGTAAATTTACTCAGGTAAAGAATGGTTATGTATAAAATTATGAAAGTGAAGGTCACATTAACTGTTTTCATTGGCAGGGCAGCAAGTACGGAGTCATGCTGTGAAGACAAATATTATAAACCCACAGAAATCTTTAACTTGACTTGTTATAAACCATGATTTTGGAAGGTAATACATAATAGGTTTCTAAATCTCTCAGAATGGAACAAGATTATGAGTCACGTAAAGATGAAATCATATGAAACTAGATATTAAGTTAGTTACAATTAGAGATAAACATTCATCAATTAAAAAAAAGTCCTATATATACTTAAAGTGCATTCAATGATTTATTATATATACATATATCAAAATATCAAGATACAAAACATGAATATAATTGTTCACTATTCCATAAATTAAACATAGTATATATATAGCCTTAATTGCTGCGGACCTTTTAAGCTAGTAAAATCAAAAACACCTACAATAACCTATACAATGTTACTAGAGATTTGATTTTATATGATGATCTTTTAACTTACTTTGACCATTTTGAAGTGGTTTGTAATTCAATTTCTTGTCTGTAATTCTTATCTTATATTTTTTTTAAAGACTCTTCTCATGTGAAGATTAGTAATTCTTTGCCTTTTTCTAAGCAGACAGGCCAGGGATGGATCATCTCAACTCAGGGTCGCTCTGACCTCATCTCTCTCAAGCCGCTTTTTCTTTTCCCTGCGCTATCTCTCTCGGGGAGAATCATTCATCAGGACTGTCTAAACAGCCCGGTCACCACATGATTAGTGACTCTTTTAGGTCAGACATCGTAGTAGCACATACTAATTCATGGTTACGTCAATCTGCTTCTGTATATGTACGTGCACAGACGTTTGTGCATGCTTTAAACACTGTACATCATCCTGTAAGCAGCAGGCTATCAAACTCAAGTCTCCAGTGTATTCTCATTTCCCAGAAACCAGGTAGAAGTTCTCATCCGCCTCCAACTGGTTTTGTGGATGTAAGAATGGTGATTGACACCACGGTGAAGTCGTCTGGTGGTGTACTCATCTGATCAAATGTTTCGTCCAGGTCAGAGGGGAAGGGATGATGCTAATGACAGTCACATGTGTGTGTGTATATGTGTGTGTGTGTGTGCGTGTGTGTGTGTGGGAGGGTGAATAGCATGCAGGACGGTTCCTTTAGTTTAGTATATTAGCGCTAGACTCCTTATCAATTGTGTTCTTTTACAAGATTATGAGGAGCTGTACACACACACACACACACACACACGCACACAAACACACGTGCACACACACACACAAACACACGCACAAACACATGCGCACACACACACAAACACCGGTAGGATCAATGCTAAGTCATACATTTTCATTTCAGCTTTAATAACATCGGAAATAATGTTAATATTATAGTTTGAAAACATTCACATGCAATGTCTATGAAAGACAACTTTATGGTTTAGGGTGTTTATGGCAAAGGTAATCTGATGTGGGTCAGGGGGACAAAAGAAAATAGTAGGCCAACACAAACACGGACTGAAAAGAAATAAAACCTGGGCGCCAAAAGGAGGGGGGACGTAATTTCATGTAGATCACTGCTGTATAACCACATCTTGCATTGTTGAGTAGTTGTTTAGAATATTCTTTTTTTTTAAAGATTATTTTTGGGCATTTCAGAACTTTATTTTCATAGGACAGATTGAGACATGAAAGGGGAGAGAGAGGGGGAATGACATGCAGCAAAGGGCCTCAGGCCGGAGTTGAAGCCACAGTCGCTGTGTTGAGGAGTAAACCTCTGCATATGGGCGCCTGCACCCCCAGGTGAGCTACTCAGACGCCCCTTAAGTCATTTTTGAATTAATTTGACATATGACATACCTCTCTAGGAGAAAGAGGGTCCGTTTTGAATCATTTACAATCTCATCATTGTCTCCATCTGAAGTTGTCACTGTACCTTTAAGCTTTTAGTGGATCTTCTTTTACTTTGCCGCATTATCAGCCAAAACTACAAGTCCCAAATAAAATTAAAATACAATTATGCCTATTTAAAGAAATCTCCTGCTACCCTATACCTGGCTGGATACTCAAACACATGGCTTACAACGAAATATGTGACCCATCAGAATGTGTTGTAGAGTCTACCTACCGTAAATCATTTTGGGACTTTAAGGCATTAATAAAAACTATTTTAATATGCCATTCTTTAAACAGTTAGTCTTGTTTGCTGTTCCAAATATTTTCAGTTCTAGTTTCAGAAACACAACTCGTGTCTACTTTAACATTTATATAGAAATGTAGCCTATTTAAGGAAATACAGGGAGCAAATTTCCATTAATGCATGTTACTAACTCGACTTCTTCCCTTTCCCGGAGTCTGGCTCTGGATCTGTGGTTGGAGTCACCTGCTGCCTGCCTGCCTGCCTGCCTGCCTCTCTCTCTCTCTCTCTCTCTCTCTCACCCCCAACCGGTCGAGGTAGATGCCCCCCCCACCCTGAGCCATGGTTCTGCTCGAGGTTTCTGCCTCTTAAATGGAAGTTTTTCCTTGCCTCTGTTGTCTAGTGCTTGCTCTTGGTGGGAACTGTTGGGTTTCTGTAAATAACACCCCAGAGGACGGTCTAGACCTGCTCTTTATGGAAAGTGCAATGAGATAACAGTTGTTAGGATTTAGCGCTATATAAATAAAATTGAATTGAATTGACTTGAAATTGCAATTGTCAACAAATGATTTCAAACTAAGAGTCTATTAATGGCAACTCTTACAATAAAATGGAGCAGATAGATTGACAACAATTCCAAGTAAATGAAAACAAATTGAATTTGAGGGGAAATTGCACATCCCTCACACAGAGTTATGAAACTGAGCCCCCGAGGGTGCATGATGCCCCTGAGTGGCAGTAAATTTAAACTTAATGGCCACTTTATTAGCTACACATGCACAATTTATTCCAATTCATTACGACAGCTCAGTCATAATTTCTACCATTATTAAACTTATTTTGTTCAGCTTTTGTTGACATTATAGTAAAAGTTATATGTTTATTGCTGAGGAGATTGCATTTTATCCTCCATATTTCTATACATGAGGGGGGCAGAATATTAGAAAGACATGTTAGGCTAATATAGTTCAGTACCACCACCACTAATTATGACATCAAAACATATAATTTAATTAATGCCTCTATGACAGTGGAAAATAAAAAAACCTGAATATTATAGGCATTATGAAAGTAGACTTTATAACAGCACACATGTATTGGATCGCACTAGATTGTACAAGTGGTCCTTAAATAGTGGAGTGTGTGTTTCTCTAATGGAAGAGTAGACTATATAAAGATATGTATTTGACATGAGGCAGAGATAGGCCTTCATAAATTCCTTCCAAACATTAAGAACTAAAAAAATATGACTTAAAAGCACCTTCATTGACACTTTCCTGAGGATAGATTGCCCACAATGGAACAAAATATCAAAACAAAAAGTACTACTGTACAGTAACTAATACTACTACTACTACTAATATTCACTTTAAGGACTTAAATGAAAAACAGAAGACATAGGTTTAGCTCCAGTTGCATAATTATAATTTGATTTACAGTGTGAAATATTCAAGCCAAATGTCTTTTCATTGCTGATCCTGGTTATTTATTTTTGTCACTTTCAAAAGTTGAACTTTGTGCCGTCAGTGCCGTTTTTTTCTTGACATAGTCTTGTAGGCTGTGTAGCATCAACTCAGAATAGAGAACCTTGAGAGGAATAGACTGCAGTAACCAGCCCTGTACACATACACACACGTACACACAAATGCAAACACACACACAAGAGGCAAATCAGTTTCTTGTCATGTTACTTTGCGTGATTAGGCATTATCAGATAGTTGTGCCAGTAAGTCTCACCAGAACTGTGTGACACACACTGCCGTGTGTTTTGTCTCCAGCTCGGAGGTACTGCAGGGAGCTTTTTACGAAGTCCTCTGGTGACAGCGTCACTATGTTGGTTGACTGGTAACCCGCCAATCGAGTGGAGACCCCAAATGGAGCCACTGTCTGAGCAAACAGAAGGACAGTGACACAATTTAGATTAGACTAAGATTTGATGAATAACACTTTAAAGTTAACAACAACTCATTATCTCCTCCTTTGTTTTAAATACCTTGAGGTGGAGTCTCAATCGTAATTAAAGTACCTGTATAATAATCCCTTTGTCTTTGTATTCAGCTTGAAGACCTTGAGAAAATCTTTCCACAAACACCTATATCGGAACACGGTTTAGAGCATGAGTGATCATACAATGGGATTTAGGAAAACGAGAGGTGTGCTGGTAGTACTGGTGATGCTGTATTTACCTTAGATGCAGCATACAGGGTGTACAGGGGGAATGGAATAGAGGCAACTCCGGAGGAAATATTCACGATCACCCCTTTTCCCCTGTAGGGGCAGAAAAAAACAGAACAATTGTGGTCTTACATGTGTGGCCAAAAACTGAGTGTAAATTAGCATGTTAGGATTTGATGTATTAGAAAACCTTTTCTCCATGCCTGGGAGGAATATTTTGCACATCTGGGGGAAAAGGAATATAAGATCAGATTTGAGACAAATGTAACGGTTGACAGAGTTCATTTGTCTGGGAAGAAAACTAAGAATCCATCACTCACTTTATGTTCACTCACTCTATGTTTCAACCTTCATCAGGGAAAGTTCAGACATGAACTCTGTTGATTATTGTCCATTTGATATTGTTGACTTAAAAAAGGTCTAACGACCAAAGCGTTGATAAAGTAAACGATGGACAGTTTTGGGGATTGTATTTTTTTGTTCCCAGTCAAGAGTTTTTGATAATACACCTGTCACTAAGACTTTATGGGGGGGGAATAAGGGTTGAAATTGTGACCCGCAGTTCATTTGTTTAAAACAACACACACAAAAAACAGCAAATACACACTTACCTTGGCCATAGTTTTCACATTGCAGTTTATCACATTTGTAATAGCCTGAAAGCATGAATAAACATGTGTCTGTATTGATAATTACAGAGCAAGTGGATACAGTTAAGATTAAAAAAAACTTTTTAGGAATAAGTTTGATGATAATTGGTTGACTGAAACATGTTACCACTCAAAGCAACTTATGAGTAATGCAAAAGGGAAGTAGGGCACATGGAAAAAATGTGTTATGATAAAGAAAAAAAAAATGCTTTTTTTTCAACCTTGTAAACTGGTAAGGCACCACAAACCTGGTCCAGATCTGCAGATTCAAGGAATTTGCAGGGGATGAAGTTTGGCAGCGTGCCTACATTATTGACTGGGGTAGAAGAAGAAAATAGAAGATCCGTTTTCAAAGGGAGGAAGGAAATCAGCAGATATTACAATCCTAAATGATGCGATTTCTTTGTGTTTGGTGTGTGGCAGCAATTCAATATTTACATGGAATTTACATGAAAAAAAAGATCCGACCTAAAACCCCAATGTTGAGGTCCCTAAGCTGATCCTCAATTTCACTGAAGACATTGTCCTTCATGAAGTCTGTTACTATCACTTTCACCCTCTGCCCTGTAGTATCACCTAAGAAGAATGAAAATGGTGGATTAACAATATACTCAGCAGTATTTATTTTAGGACGGATGACATATTTGTGGATGTAATTCAAGTTTAAAAGCAGACGCAATAAAAAAGGTAAATACAAAAAGTAAGTTTTACCTATTTTCTTAGCCACCTGGTCCAATGTTACTTTGGTTCTACTCATGATTACCACGTTCATTCCTTGCTTCGCCAGCTGAGGGGTGCAATAGCATGGTAGAAGAAATAAAAATGCAACCAAAACTTGCATATATTTTAACCTGCATAATAATCTGGGCGGGAAAGAAACACATACAGTCTTTATTGCCCAGGTATGAGAATACAAATATGCAAAAAAAAAAAGAAAAAGACCCTTTTAAACATACAAGTTTTAATGTGTACCAGGTGTTTTATCTTCAAATTTGTATTTGTGTCCTATGCTTCAATTTCAAGTACAGAAACGTACACATGCAGACACAAGCAGAAAACACTTACCGCAAAGGCATATGCTCTTCCTATTCCCTCTGAAGCACCAGTCACCACTGAAACAGACATGCAGGGATAGTGTTATAAATGAATCAGTTATTATAGTATTCAGTATTCTGCACCCTAGGACATATGTCCAGGTAGAAAAAAAAAATTCAATATTTTGGGATTTTTCTAAAAGAGAAGGAAGGGTCAGAAGTTAGAAATTGATAAAAAGTGCATTTGTCTTCATCGTGATTGTAGCTTGCGATGTATGGTGTGGCTCCAAAACTAACAAAAATGGTTAAACTCTGACTCTGACTCTTAGATGTAGTGAAGTAGAAGTATAAAGTAAGATGATATTGAAATACTGAAGTCCAAGTCCAAAAAATTGTAGTTAACCCTTGTGTTGTCCTCGGGTCAAACTGACCCATTTCAAAATGTTTTACATCAGAAATATGGATTTTGGATGATTCCATACAACGTTCTCCAGGTAAAATTAATGATTACTTTCATTAATTTTTGGGGTGTTTTATTTAGTCTTATAGCATTGAATTTTTTTTTTTTTTTTTAACGGTTTCATAAAAATACCCGGACTAAACTTTGACATGTACCCCTCTGTGATCCACTCAACATCCTTAGATCTTAACTATTGGTCAAAATAATTCATAATTTCTGCCTTTTTAACTAAAAACGTTATGTATAAATTGATATAAATGAGGTTTGTTGACCTTGATTTTCAAGAATAAATGTAAAACCTAGTATTTAACCGGCTTAGGTTTTTTTAAAAAGCACCATGAGCTTGGAAAAAGTGACAAATATATCAGAAAACTCGACAAAAACATTGGAAACAAAAAATATTCATTTTCAAGTACATGGTTAACGGGAAGACAACACAAAGGTTAAGTACAGTACTAGTAAACATACTTCATTCCACTACTGTTTGTGTAACATTAATACATTTGACTGTTTAGTCAATACATGTTAACCAATCTAATGTTTCTACTCAATACTAATAATAACCACTAATACTTTTGACATCACAATTCATTTTAATAATCTAGAGCAGTAAAACACATTTATTTTTACCATTTTTGAGGTCAACATATACGAATGATTACGGCATGTACTTTAAATGTAAATAAGGTGCCAGGGTGCATTACAAATATGCATCAAAAAATAACTTGTTTATAAAAAAAACTATTCCCAGGGGACGATCCCCCTGGACCCCCTGAGCCCCTGGACCCCCCCCCCCCCCACACACAAAACACACCCCACCACACCAGAGGGTCCAAGCCAAGCTCCCAATTTCCTTTAATCCTAGAAACACTCCTGCCCAGAACCGTACCCAGCAACTTTAACAAGCCTTGACTACACCATCTCTCTTCCTCTTCTGACAGACAAATCCCAGGATTGTGTTTGTATTCGCAGTACACCCAACCCATCCTGTTCTGGTCTAAGAGACCGCACTAATACAGCATGTTCCCCAGTTTCCCCTGATAAAGAATTTGCTGAGAACAAACAAGAACTGTTTGTGTGCTCGCTACTCTCCCATCTCCCCCTGACCCAGATTAAAGAAATCCCAGGCTATTTTCCTCACTCATTGTTAGACATTAAGTAATGAACATCAATATTTATCTAAGCCTGGTTTTCCAGGACTGGGAGTTAAGCCAAGAGGACTTTGGATGGGATGTCTGTGTTTTGAGCTATTGTCAAAATGAATGATCTGAGTCTAGTAACTGCTCAAACTTCAATGCATTTCTGATTTTTGCTGATGACATGGTTCTGTTCGCTGTATCAAACTGGGACCTCCTGTAGGCACTTGGGGGGGTTAAGTCTGAAACAGTTGGGATGATGGTCAGTATATCCAGGTCTGAAGCAATTCTGCAAGGAGCTAAATTCACAGTCAATCCATATTCCAACCTTCACCTAATGGTTGCTGGCTGGCCAAAATACACTTATGGTCAGTGTGACAAAGTCAGACTGTCTTTGTCAGTAGAAATGCTTCTTTTTAACATTGATCACGATTTGGGAATCTGATCAGGATGCTTCCCTGTGGAGGCATGTTCAACTGGATCTTGATGCACACTTATAACACAATGTAGGGATTACATAATCCTGATCTGCAGTAACACGTCAGTATCCCAGAGCTGCAATGTGTGGCAGGGGAGACGATAGTCTTGGCCACCCTGCTGCCATCAATCCAGACTTGGATAAGTGTTAAAAATGTATGGGTCGATCTTTAGGATCAGATATTCGGGAAATGTTTGACATCTCCTTAGCAGAGATGCTAACATAGCAAAGACAACAACTGTAGAACTTTGCCCCTTTCTTGTTAATTGGTATTGGAATCAGGTCTTTAGAGCTCAATGACATAATTATTTCTTCTATTATTTTTGTAATTTAGTGTTGTCAGTGTCAAGCATTAGTTACCCCTATTTTAGATTCTCAATAGCTGCCATTTTCAGTTAACATCACTTTTAACAATAACCAGAGCATATGTAACATGAACTAATTACTAGGTTAGACAATATTCATTAGTGAAATGCTCCTACAGACATAGTTTCAAAGGAAGTATTGCATATTCAGAAAATGCATTCTCAAATCGTTGTGTAACAATAGGATAGTTCAATGGCAAACTGGGAAAATTGAGTGAACATGAAAGTAAAGAACACAAATCTGCATCCCGAACATTTTTTAAAGAGTCTCAGAAATTACTCCAGCGTTTTCCTTCATGCAAATGAGTTCTTCCTTCATGCCATGGCCTGTGCATGCATTTCTTCAGATACAACCACTAATATTTCCATCGGCCAATTAATTGGACAATGTGAAGTAGCCCAACATCTTTAACAAAACGTAATCACCACATCTTATGCTGATTTATATCTATAGAGGATTGAGCTCCAGAATGCCTCCCCCCCTTGGTGCCCGCACATTTGAATGAAATGCAGCAAAAAGTGCCCTCTTGTTCTTGAATGATTCTAAAACATAATAAGAAAAAACAATATGCAGTGCATTAATGGCTGCCCTTAAGAGAAAATGTGTTGCACTAATGGGCGCCCTTAACCAACTGAAACAGATAAAAGTACAAAGAAAAATCTTCAAGTATGTCTACTTTATATATATTTGTTGTATTTACTTAATTATGTGAAGTTGTTCCTCAAAAATGACAAGTGAAATATACTTCTTACAATTTCTAAGTGTACATGGCTGCTCTACATGCTCGAAAACCTGTTTTTTGTTTTTTCCGCCACAGTACCTGCATAGGTAATGTCACTCAAGCAGTCGAAACTGTTTCTACAGGAGATTAAAAAAAATGGCAGTTCAAGTCCAACCATTACAAGAAAAGAGTAAATGCATGAATAGGCTAATTTAAAAAATGCAGGCTGTCACATGGCTGTCAACCAGGTTTGTTGTGAAAGGTTTACAGCCTTTCTCCATAGGGAAAATATATACTGTATGTCACTATAAGGTTGTTCATAAATTCTGAAGCCATTATTGAAAATGAATGCAGAGGGACGGGTTCATACAGCCGAGAACATACTGTTCTGATGACTGTTTTCCTCTGTGCTGGAATGGAATGAAAGTGGGCTTTAGAAAGAAAGAAAGGATCAGCCCATTATTCTCTTTTTTACTAGGCTTTTTTTGAGGACTGTGGGAGACTGAATAACCTCTTCAGAAGAAGCCAAAGGAAATCTCGCAATTTGATGAGGTTGCTCTTGGATGTGCACAGGAATTCTTTATTGTAAATAACATACAATACCATTGTCCTCAAGTTTATAGGATGCTTACAAGTTTGATTTTTTGGCACCTTCTTCTTACCCTAAAAGCACTTAATTGCAAAATGATCTGCAGGACAGTGTGTACTGTTGTTAGTATTGTGTATTGTACTGTGATTGTTTTTTCCTTCTTTTTGACACCAGTTTGTTTCCCAAGGGAGACAATTCATGTTTTAGAAGTTTGCATACAAACTCGAAATAAATGGAGAAAAGTGTCATTTCAGCAGCAATATGTTTTGCAGATGAATAACACACAACTTCTCAGGAAAAAATCAGAACTTGCCTCTTCTGTTTTAAACATTAAACAAGTATAATCTTGTGTACCAGTCTAGACAAGTATAGAACTGAAAACTCTGTCACAGCCAAATGAATTTGTGCATGTGCAGGCACATTCTGACAGTGTACTTTGCAGCATCGTAATGTGCTCACACCGTCATAATAATTGCACACATACACACACACACACACACAAATCCCCATGCATGCACACACAACTCACCTGCCCACTCTCCCATTGAGGTGAAAAAAGATTTCGACAGTGGAAACCACATTTTAGGGAAAAGCATCCTGCTGAAAAGCAGCAGTTTCACTCCATAGCAGACAATCACTGCAGCACCAAGGGCAATTAAAAACAATTCCATTAAATCCATGCTTGTCCCACTCTGTCTCTGAGAACGTTTTTAGTTCAGTGATTCGCTAAAAATAAAGCATGACAGAAAGAGAAGAGAGTAACCCGGCCACAGGACACTCCCATTTCACCCCCCCCCCACCCCCCCCTTACAGACTCTCACACTGCCTCTGACTTGCTTGTAAACACAGACATTTATAGTATAGAGGTAGATTTCAGATTTTGACTATTTTAATTAGAAGCATGCAAAGGTTTTTCCTTCACCATTAGCCCTGCAGTGTCTGATCAAACCCTGTAAATAAATCTACCTTCATCAGAGGACCACATCTTTTCTCCTTGTCTGCTATGCCAGTTGAGAAGCAGCTTCCAATGATGTGGGTAGTGTAAGTCCCATGCTGGGAATGGAATCCAAAAGAAACCTGATCATTGTGTAACCAACTGCAATGTTTTTAATGGGAAATCATGTCCTGAAAATCCCCTGACAATGCCACCTGCCTGCACAGCTGGTTTCTTATCATCACATAAAAGCAGTTCATGACTATAATTTGTCATATCTTCACAGCTGATTTGCTGTTTTTTAATTGATTATTTAAGTGCAACTATTTGAAAATAATATGATTATATTTTGATAATTATTTTGAGTAGTATATATTTTAACTAAAATGGCATCCTTATTGGTGGCAGCTTGTTAATTGTGAGAATTTTCTGTGTTTCTGTGTTTTATATAATTATAAACTAACCTTTGGGTTTTGGACTGTCTTTAAATTACACGTGAAATAAGTAAATTGAGAATAACTGTATTACAAAAAAGCAATGTTCATGACATATTGCCAGAGTTGGGGAGTAGTGAACTACATGTAATCAAACCAGTAGTGGAACTACATTTACTACAATTACATTCATACAGGCCAGCAAGACATGCAGGGAATTGTAACAGGTTGGACTTTAACCATGGACCTCTAAGTATATCTGCGCCTGCTCTACCAACTGAGCCAACCAGGTCACGTTGAATTATGTTATGCAGTAACTTGCTGGTAGATCGACTACATTCATATTTGCATAGTGTTTGTATTGAAAAGACCTTTTTTCCGTTGCGTGTGTAGTTGACACTTGGTGTATTGACCTCAAAAACGACACTGGTGGACTCAAAAACAGTTGCAGGTAAAAGAAAAGTACAGTAAGGTAAAGCACTCACTCGGAGGATGACAAAATAAAAACAAAACCTGATATCACGGAAACAGGGCTGGAAGGTTGCGCAAGACTGTCACACACACTGAACTAGACAAACTGGCGCAAGACAAAGGGACAATTAAGATGCATTTTTTTCTAGATTTTTCCCTAGGGTAGCTTTGCTGTAGTTCAACTTCTTTCCAGGGTTAAGTAATGGATCTAGCTTGCAAAATAGCTTTCCCAACACTGTATATTTTACAATAGCTTTACATATGTTGCTGTCAGCTGTGTGTGCTCAAGATGCAAATCCACTGGGAAGACCCAGAGGTGCTAGTGCAGACACCACCAAGGTTTGTTTCCAGGAACAATCATTGCCAATTATATGCATGATCAAGTTAAATGCATGCAATGGGTTAGCTCACACTGTGTATTTTGGCCTGCTCGTGAGGATGTGCTATCTACTTGATCATATGCGTTGATTTCGGTGGGGACTGTTGGTACGCGTACCTATCAGATTTTGTTATGTAAATGTGCTGTATTTATATAGCGCTTTTCTAGTCTTAACAACTACTCAAAGCGCTTTTTACATAGTATAGGAACCATTCACCATTCACACACATTCATACACTGTGGCCGAGGCTGCCGTACAAGGTGCCACCTGCTCATCAGATAAACATTCACACACATTCACACTCCGATGCGCAGCACCGGGGGCAACTCGGGGTTCAGTGTCTTGCCCAAGGACACTTTGACATGGGACTGCAGGGCCAGGGATTGAACCACCAACCTTCTGATTGGCAGGCAACCGCACTACCACTGAGCCAAGTTATGACTTATTTTGTATCCACTACTTTTTTTTTTAAAACCTCAAGCTTAATTTAGTTAAAAAAAATAGATAATACATAATACACTCTTGAGTGCCAGATGCCAAAACATCTACAAAAATCTCTACCCCACAGGGCAAGCACAGACACAGCCGCTCTGCTGCCACGCTGGCTCAATTTTCTGTTCACAACACTCCAACGGATGGATGCATATGGTTGCAGTCAGCACATGGTGTGACATATTCCTGTGAAAAATACCTGTGTCCTCATACCTGGCAAATAAAGCTGATTCCGAATCTGATTGCATCCAAAATATCTGCCCTGATTAAAGATACTGAACCTGTTACTGTCTATGTTTTGATTCTGATCCCTCCAGCTCTCTAAAACTCAAAAAACGTGCTGGAGATGCTGGACTTACAGCAGCCAAGAGAATGATAGCCACCCGTTGGAAACCACCTCATGACTTTATTCGTCCCTTTCCTTTTTGGATGTCATATGTATGGAGCTCTCCACGGCTCGCATAACTGGAGCCCCAGGAAAGACTTTGTACACTTGGCTCAGCATTACTGAATCCTTGAAATCCATGCTGAAGACCTGTGCTATAGCCTTCTTGCTTCTATCTGTGTGTGTTTGGTCCCTTTTGTCTTACGCCGGTCTCCCTGTCAATGCCTCTTGTTTGTGTGTTGGTCTGTGTCTGTTTTCTGTGTGTCTTGTTTGTGAGTGGCAGACATTGTTCTTGCTGTTGTGTTTTTGTTGTGTTTCCTAAATTCCCGTATTTCCTCTCTTTGTTTTGGAATGAAACATTTGATCGAAATTAAGGATTGCAGAAAAGGTGCACTGGGCCTTCTTTGGTATGTGTAGTGTACTTTTCTGTATATTGTCATCTAGGCCACTGTTTTGCACTTTTGCTTATCTGTTTGATTGAATGAATAAAAAAAAAGTTATTGCAAAAAACAATTATCGTTGTTTGTCGGCTGCGGCTGCTGAACAGGTTACACAATTTGAACCGCCATGGCCCGCTTGTCATATCACACCATATTTGTTCTCCTGTAAAAAATATGCGGTGATGATGTCACTTAATAACAACACAGGCCAAAACATAAACAGACATTCAGAAATTTCAAAAGCGAAAATACTGGCATTGTTGTCAGAAAAACATAGTATTTCAGCTTAGCATGTTGCCTTAATATCTGAAGACATGTTGTGGTCATTTCTGGGTTAATACAGTAAATATATTAGGCCTACATACTGTACCTTTAATTTATTTAGTTTGTCAAATTAGGTTTGAAATGTACAGGCCAATCAGAAAGAAAATCTGAAAGCCTAATCAAATCCTAATGTTAATGCATATTTTGTGATAAAATATGAAGGCCGATGAATTTGTCAGTCAAATGGCGAGTATTTGAAAACAAAAATTCAACATGGAAAATGTGAACTTTCACGGAGAAAAAAAAAAACCTAATGTTGGTTGGGATTTCATGCATGAGGTGCTAAAATGTATTGTTGGAATGTAATGTATGTTTAACCAATCCACTGTCACATGACATGATCAGAAATATAATTAAGATAGTTTTTTTCAGAAAAGGTCTTATCCAGTTACCCGTCTCCTAGAATACCCGTGTCCAGCTTTAGAGATGCTGAAATCAGCTGTCGTGTTGAAACACAACCGAAGATGGAGTTCACATTTATGAATACAAAATGCATGAATAAGCGTGATTAGGCAAGCGGAAGGCTAAATATAAAAGCCAATAATATTTAACATTTGTATAAAGTAGTGCTTAATGCAGAGTTTTTGTATTTGTATAAATCCCACATGCTAGGGGTACTTTACAAAATACAACAGTTGATGATATGGACTAATGATGATACCTGTATATCTAGCATACAACCATGGATGTATAATTAGACAGTAACAGCAATAATAATAACAGCAGTTTAAAAAAATAAATAAATAAATAAATAAATTTTTTTACAGAAAAATTTACAAAACATTCACATCTCAAAACATAAAGTTATACAGAAAGACATTGTAACTTATATAATATGAAATCAGGTAACAGAAGTAATAAATATACGATATAAACAAAACCATGAAGTGAGCAACGTAAGAATAATAAAAAATAAATATAAAAATAAGACTGTAACAAATTTACAAACCTCGTTGATGATATTGACAACAGATGTTCTTAATTAAATAGATTGGAGTACATATCAGATCTAGGTATAGCTTTCTTATTTGTTACTAATTTAAGAGACTCAAACTACAACAGCAGCTCGCTCCATTCATTCATGACGAAAGACGTCCACTAAACCTCAGACGTCATCAGCGCGCGCCTGCTGTGTTGCTCGCGCCATTCCTACAAGCGTGTGTGTTTCCATCTCCCATTACATTACCATTGGCAGAGCAGTAACAGCCGCTGTACAGCACAGATTCTGTTTTTTAACCGTCGTTCTTTTAGGTGAGTCCGGTTTTATAGTTCTATTTTAAGACATTTGCTTGAGGAGAGATGTTATTTAATTTCACGGACACTGTCGGCCCGTGATTTCGCATTGACTAAGTTTAGCTTGCTTGCTAGCCCAAAGTTAGCGTTGGTGTTTGGGGCAACGTTTTGCACGATTTGGGAGTTAAACGTTAACCACTTTCATTAGTAAATGTGCTGTTTATCTTATTTTCATCGTAAATGACACGCGAAAAGGGGACACCAAAGAAACCTAGGCTATATTGCTATAATTTCAGAGCTAATGAGGTTACATTTTAATCAAAACCCTTTTAATGGAAAGGTAGTTGACGTAACAGTTGTTGCTGTCTTCTGACCTCCTGCCACTCAGCTTGTGTAGGTTCTCTCTGCGCTTCGAAAACCAGCTAACCCCCTTCATAGACACGCTTTATAGCAGATGTGATTGTGATGATATTGACATTTACCATAACAGTTTTATGCATATATGCCCGTCGATGCATATAGCTATAACGTTAGTTCTTTGTTGTTGTACTGTAGCTACACTTGAGTGAACGAACCTCTCATGTCAACACTGTGTGTTGGGGTCCTATCCAACGTTAGCCAGCTAAATGTCTGGTGTTTTGCATATGCAAGCCCCTGCCGCTAACACTAGCTAGCCTTAACGTTAGTTGTCGAATGCTGGCTGAGTGAAAAAATAAGCTAGCGACAGCAAAACTTTATCAGCTAGCTAGCTAGCTTATCACGCATAATGCAGATAGCATTAGCTAACTCGAAGGTTTGATTGATTTGACTAAAGCCACGTTCTTCTCTGCCTGGCATTATTACACGATAACATTCAGTGTAGCCTAACACTGTATATTAGCATGACAATTTACCTGTTACAACAGGTTGCATATTTACTCATTTACAACCTTACAAATTGTCAATAGCAGGCTGTCAAGTCAAGCAAGGTTATTCAGTCGAACACTAGCGTATGTGGTGGGAGTGGGCGCGGGCGCGTGCATTCATGTCAGACCTTGTGTGTAACTGCGACGTGTTCTTTAAATGACAAAACACTCGATATACAATCTGACAATGAGCCCTTTTCACAGAATACATGTTTATAGGAAAAGCCTTATAAATGTGTAAATAATGACACAATAATGTCCGAATTCCATCTAGCTGGTCTTGGTATTGTGCATGCTGGCTCACTGTCCCACTGCCATGGCTTACCAAGACACTTGAGACACACAATGGACAATGGAGCCTTTGTTAATGTTATTAGCAACACCTGCGCGTCTCCTCTATGACAAGTCAAAAGATCTGCAGTGAAAGATGCCTATGCTGTTAGATATAGTGGACTACACCATCAACAACATCTGATCACATTCCAGCAGTATATGGATGCTCCTTCCTCACTAAAAGATGTTTTGACACATTTCTAAAACTGACAGTACCATCATGTGTAGGAATTATGAGGAGGCTGTTGCATTTGCACTGGTGGCTCCTTGCCTCACACTTATTGCCTGTCATTTTCAAAGGTTTCTCTTACTGTGAGTGAATGACCTCACCTGAGCAACCTAAATGATCATCTTGGGAGTTTTGCAGTGGTAGTGTCATCACTGAGAATGTCAGCCCAAGTCATGTCAGAGTCTTTAAATAAGACCAGTCCCTGCGTATAACCACGTATTAGCATAATGTGTAGCACGGACATTGTTGACACATTTGTTAATCTTGACAGCGTCTCAAAGTGCTGCACTGCTCACAGATGTGAACATAACACTTAAAGATAACTCCTTAATTACATAACAACATTCCCAAAGCCCCTCGTTTCTGCCAAGCTTACTGCTTATGCTATGAACCATGTGGGCATAAGAAAAGCAATCAGTTGAGAAAGGGGCAGAATCTGTGTTGGTCAGAGTTACCAACAATTTTTGAATGTCTAAATTCCACTGAAAGCTTTATGCCATAATCTTAAAATCTGAGTTTTTCCCAAATTAATAATAGCTTATACTGCAGGGATTCTACTACAAGGTAGAAACTCTGTACTACTTACCAATGCGATTTTACAAGACTTAGTCATTGTTTGTACTGCGCTTCAATTGGGACTTTTCTCCCTTTTTCTTATCCAATCAGGGATGATATATCATAAAGGTTAAAGCACATCGTAACGTGATGCCAAAATCACAATGAAAATGTTTCAAGGCATGGTTGAAGGTTCATCAACATGCGCACAAGTATCTGGGTTTGAAGCCTTATCCTGGTGTGGATCATATATAGAGTATGGCATTTAGATGGATCATAGCTTTTTCACCTGTAACACCGTTTCAGCACCATCAGTCTTTTCAGGCTGTATGGACTCTGGATTACTGGATTTAACTTCTACATCCAGTAATGGCTGATGGGGGCAACAATATCTTCTAAAATGACAACGCTAGACTTTCAAATTTATGTCAGCATGTAGATTATAATTGCGTTTTATGTTATCATTTTTTGTTTTACTGACTGTCTGCAATGCGACTGGAGTTGATGATACAGCTACACACATGACAGAGACTGTTTAGAAAACTGGAGGAGGTATATCTCGGCTCCTATCTAGGTAGTCCTGCAAGGATATTTGGGGTTTTCAAAACTGAGATAAATGCTTGTACAGGTTTCTGAAACCAGGATGTGAGATTTACATTTGCAAAAAAATCACTGGAATACCCAATTCTACCAAAACTACAAGTGTGCATGTACATTAAATGCAATCACTGTTGCATCATGGTGGGCAGGTGGATATTTATCACCAGTGTTGTTTCATGTGGAAAATGGTCCCTGTGTTTTGTGATGGCCACCAGAGAATGAACTGCCCTTCATTAAGAGTAGACTGGTACTACCTCTTCTAAACTTTCACCATATAACAGAATAAAACCTAATAGATACAGCCTTCCTAATATTTTTGTTACTGAATTTAGAATTCAGGGATTGTTTAGTAAAATAATATCTCTTGTAATGTGACAACAGGTTTAGACAAAGCACTGCTACTGTATTTTTGTGTAGAGAGGGCATTAATTAAAGAGGCAAATTACAGAAGAATGCAATGGCTTATGATGCTGGGAATTAGTTTCTGGGCTGTAGATGGCAGCCTTGCTCAGTAGTTCTCCCCACTCTTATGAAAGCTCACTTCAACCACATTATCTCTGCGGGTCTTAAATATGACAGTTTCCCCTCACAGTCAGTCAGACTGAATTGCTTCTATCATAACTTGGATGTTTTGCGTAAAGAAGTTTTTTTTTTTTTACATAGTTTGTATTTGGATTGTACTGCTTCTTATAGTCTTTGACTGAAATATCTTGACATAATTCGTTGACAGACTTAGATAATGCATTTCTTCTTTTGTAGTTTTCAATTTTTTAAATCTTGTGCAACTATTGGAAATGCACTTAACACTGAGGAAGAAGAGAAGTTTGCTATGTTTTGGAGAAAAGAAAACAGCCATGTTATTTTTTTCCTCTGATAAACTATTATTGATAAAGTATTCTGGAAATGTTGATATATATAACCCCCATAAGGAATGAATCATGACCCCAAAGTAGTTCTGGTTAGCTTTATTATTCTATCTTAGAATCCCTATTTTGAGGCACAGAGGCAACTGACTCAGGTACTTTTGAAACTGAAAAACCCTGTTGGACCTGTGAAGATGAAGTGTTTGAATAATATCTGGGACTTAGAAGAGCTCTTTGCATGGTGAAGATGACTGCCAGTGTGTCTACCAGGTGTGCTTTTCTTTATTCAGAAGGATTTGTTTCTCTCTCAGTATGTTTGACATTGTTTTCAGCACTATTTGATCTATAATAAAATGGGTGAGAAAGGGATAAAGCAAAAAGGGAAGTTTCCTTGTTGTTCTGACATTTTTGCAGATGTAATTTGACTGCTTCAGCTTCCAGTTGATGTTTTATTTGGCTCTTTTTCCCTTTGGTGAAGCTATTTTAAAATGTTTTTTTTCAGCCAGAACATGTTACAACAAGAGCAATGAAACTCTTCTTTTCTCGGTTCCCTCCTCCTCCTCCTCCTCCTCCCCCCCCCTCCCTTCTCGTGTTCCCCTGCAGATATCTATCCAGCCATGGATATGGACGGTGCCAGTTCAGTGGTGCTGCAGGCCTTAACCCAAGCTACCAGTCAGGACACAGCTGTGCTGAAACCTGCGGAGGAGCAGCTCCGACAGTGGGAGACGCAGCCAGGTTTCTACTCTGTCCTTCTGGTGAGGGGTGGTGTCCAATAATTGGGATACAAATGCTGGAGTGAAAACTGTTAAAACTTGAATGAATGTGGTGTGTCTTACAAAAAAGCAGGGCGATGTTTGGTTTGTGCACATTTTATGTAAGTTCTAAATATTTAAGAAACTTTATTCAAACCGTGGGAGAGTGTTTCTTTGTGATCAGTTATTTGAAGAAGGTTACATGAAGGATTAAATAATTTCCATCTGCATAACAAAAGCAGATTGAGAGGTTATATATTTGATAGATAAGGTAAGATACGAGGTAGGGAAACGGGTAAAAAAAGGCCAGTTTTAACCAAACTTGTCGAGATCAAGCATGGCTAAATGGTCTGAATAGTGGTGTAACAGAATAATTTAACCACTTAGTGTGCGGCCATCCTCTGCCCTGACCAGGGCCTAACTTTTGGTTTATATTCATCACAAAGCCGATGTTGATCCTTTAAGGAACACTCAGGCATTTTAGGAAATGTGTTTGTTTACTGTGTTAGTCGGGCGTAAATGAGAGGGTGGAATTAACTTTCATTCAATAGAGAGGCTGGCCCAGGATGTGTTCTGCCTAGCTTAGCACAAAGACCTATCCCATGCACAGGAAAATAAATATAGTTTTCTATATTTTTGACCATGCTTTTGTCCTTTGCTTGAATACATTGTGGAAAAGGGAGACAATAGACAATGCAACATCCCGTTTAAGTCAAATTATATCTTACAAGGCACATTTTCAGCTCCCTATCCACAACACTAATGTGGCTTATGTAGCATTTTATTTGTCTGACCTGTCTAGCTAATTATCTGATCACAGTACACAGTATTGATTTAAAATGTGCTAAATAAGGGCTTTTTGTGCCTGCCTTCAGACGATAACAAAGTCTAACTTCTAGTTTTGGGGTATTGGAGACACCCATGGTTTCAAATTTCAGAAGATGTTCTTAAAAAAAAATTGGGTTTGTGCTTCATTTTGTGTAGCTGACTGTGCTGCCATGGTCCATGCCAATTAAGCCAAAGGTGCACAGTGTCCCCTGTGAGAATTATGTCTCTGCAGATTTTGAGGGACAGCATCAATAAATCAAATGTTAGCCAGCTAAATTCCAGTTGCCCTGATGCATCTAGGGGCAGTGGGCAGATGTCTACTTGCATATTCTAGTGAAGATACACTTCATAGCCATGCTAATGGCCTTCCATTCCCTTGATGCAGAACAGAACCTGTTTTATATCAATGTTAAAGCAAAAATAAAACATACTACTCATGTTTGTTCCTACATCTTCTAAACCTGAACATACGGGAGCCAAGATTCACATTTATGAGATTACTGAGCTGGTCTTCATGGAGCTCCTGCCTTTGCAGTGAGTAGGAGAATGACTTTGAGAACACTGACAGTACTCAGCCAGATTTTCTAGGGTTATGGCTACATTTTACAAATCAGAGATGTAAGCACTTATAAGATAATAAAACTACTTTAGGGTGTTTCCAACCTAAACACTAGGTGACAAAGTCAGTGTGCCCTATTTTAATGGAGGCACTCCTTAAAGTATGGCTTGATGGCATCGCAGGTCTGCATCATTATTCTTCAGTATTGTCAGTGGTTTTCTCTTGTAAAATCGGAGCTGTCACGCTTCAATAAACTGAGTCTGGTCTTAAATTAAAATTTTAGTTAAGCGATGTTAGCTAAGCATTTTTTTCCCCTCCCATAGAATATCTTCAATAACCACATGCTCGACGTGAACGTCAGGTGGCTGGCTGTGCTGTACTTCAAAAACGGCATTGACAGATACTGGAGGAGAGTAGCGCCTCAGTAAGTGAATGATTGTCATGTTCCCTATTGCTGTCAGCCTTGCTCTCCCACTTTTCCATCTTAGGCTTTTCTTTTCAACTGTCTCATCACACTCTTATTCACTTTTCCTCTCTCTATTCATCAGTCTTAATCTCTTTGCCTGTTTTTGAGGCTTTGTCATTCTCAGATTTTTTTTTTTTTTGGCACAGATTTGTCGCTGCATTTTTCTGTTTTGTTCCTAGTCCTCATTGCCTCCATTTTCCCCATTGTCCTTTCTTTTACCAGGTATTGCTTGTGTCTGCAGTTCTTCCTCCACCACTTTTCACAGCATTCTTCTTTCCCGTTTGTACCTTCTATCCTGATTATTCATGTAATTGTGCTCTGCTTTTATACTTGGTTTATTCCTTTGTTGTTGTTTTTTTTGTCTGGTAGTAGATTGGCTTTGAGCATTACAAAATCCCACGGCCTGTCTTTGGGAACCTGACTAGCTGGCTTTTGTTAGATTTGAATTACACAGTTTCTCTTAAATTCTCAGGACAGTAGTTGGCTCGATGTGTTTGGTTATCTATGTCTTAGACCACTTCAAATTATTGCTATTCTCTCCTTTCTTTAAAGTTGTATCCTCTTACTAAAGTTTTTCCAACTCTTGTCACTAGCACAATAAACTGAATTCCATTTTCTAGAGTACTGTACAAGGGCTTTTGGTCCTGGGGCCATTTCTGGGATTAGCTTTGGATCACTGCCATTAATCCCATAGTTGGATACTACGTGTTGTCACTATTCAAAGCTTAGGCCACATTACATTGTGTTTTTATTATTACCGAAAATAACAGTAATGTATCACAACTAAGATTAGTTTGAGTTCAGAAAAAAACACGAGGAAACAATGACTCTAACAAGCTGAAATATTAAAGCCCTTAAACATGCATGTTGAATTCTTGGGTACATTTTGATTTTGACTTTTATTTCTGTGAGAAACTGGCCAAATGTAGATAAGTTTGTAACACTTACAAGGAATTTGCCTTGGTGGTTGGTGCTACATAAACATGTTAAACATTAATATGAAATGAAACAATTCAATTAGTTATTTGATCAATGCAAAATCTCTGGTTAATGCATCACTCCCTCAATGAGCATGAACCAACCAGCAATCCCTTCAGTAATGCTGTTTTATTTGGCTGGCTTTTGATTTAAAGTTGTAAGGAGAAATCAGTCAATGAGTAGTAGAATATTCTGCCTTATTATGCCTTTTAACCTGACATTTTGACACGTCAAGGCTGAAACAGCACATGTAATTAATGTTGTAAAAGATATGCTGAGATTCAGTTGTGGTTGGTTGTCGGGTCCACAGTCCTAGTATTGTGGATGCTGCCTTCTGGCATGGCAGAATGGCTCATTTTAAATGTAATGGAGCCATCACTAATGCCGTTAGTTCCCCCTGTGCTTTTTCTGCTTTGACAAGTCAAAAGCACTGCTGTGAAAAAGGTCAATTCCTTTTTCATAACTTGGAAAAAGTTTCCTCTCATGCCTTTTTATTAATGCTATTAGTATTGTACGTAGTGTAGGCCTGCCATTTTTCCCATAATGCAAGATTTATCTGATTCTGAATCTGATTCTGAGAGTGTTAGCAGAAGCAGAGGAGTTTCTGTCACAACTTCACCTTCCTCCAAGAGAAGGGAAAGGTCTAAAGAGGTCAACACGCCATACACTTATTGTAGAGCCCAACCAATAACGAATACCCATATAAATATTTGGTTATTTAAAAAGCCAATATGCCGTTATATTAGCCGATATTTATTTAAAAAGTTAATTCCGGAAACGCGTTACAAAACATGAACAGATTTCCTTAACAGTTATTTGTAGTTATTTATGAGTTCTCACTAAATTTATATGATAATACTTTTTTTTAGCTGTTTTAACAGAACAGAGGAACATCACAATATATAAAAGTTCTGATAAATAAAATGTATAAAAATGCAAACTCATTTTTTTTTTTTTTTTTTTTACAAAAAACATTAACAAAAAAAACAATCAGTGTCGCCAACAGCGACAATGTAGAGCGCTCTCTGGTGGACAAAGTTAATACATATTTAAATATTCATTAATCAGAATCATTTCATTGATCAGAATCATCTTGATGGTGATGACCCCGATGAAGGCCACAAGCAGAAAGCGCGTTTGACAATAAATGCTACGAGCCGGATTAGACCGTTAGTGCCAGAATTAACCAGACCCATTTTTTCTGTGGGCAGTCAGGTGTTAAATTGTTGCATTCATTTTCACATCAGAAAGGTACAGGTTAAAAAACACAATTATTGAAACTGACATTTTTTGAAAGTCTCAGGTCAATTAGTAATAACTTCTATAAATTGCGGATCAGTGATTAGGTGTACCTCGAAGCAGTTTCTGTCTGCAGTCAGACAGTTTTCAGTTTCACCAGAACAATTGCCCTGCAACCGAGAAAACATTCATGACAGTAATGATTTGCTTTTTTTTTCCTTTGCATGTTTTGTGTGAGTGTATTTTGGGGTGTTTTTCCACGGAGCACATTCACCTTGACTTTTCACTGTTGTGAGAGGCCTCCCGAAATCGTTTGTTTTTGCAAATATAATGTGCCATAGTTTGACATTTGAATTTAGTTTTTTTTGTAAGTGACATGCGTACAAGCATGCCCAGCCCACACAAGCTTACAAGACACCGCAAGTTTATATAAGCCAGGTCCAGAATGCATGCATTTGCATAATTTTAAAACAAATGCTGACAGGCATGCTTATTCCTGCTCTTTTTCCCTGAAAGGCTTTTTAAATACTTATTGCATTGCTTTGAATGTCCTGAAAAAAAGAGTGACATATCTAACAGAGAAAAACCAAAATGCACCCCGCAAAATGAATGTGCTAGTTGAAATAAAGAATCAAAGCAATTTACTGCAGAACATAAACACATTAAAATAGGGCTGGGCAATATATATCGATATTATATCAATATCGCAATATGAGACTAGATTTTGTCTTAGATTTTGGATATATGGAAATATCGTAATATGGCAAGTGTTGTATTTTCCTGGTTTTAAAGGCTGTATTACAGGAAAGGGATGTCATTTTCTGAAATTACCAGATTGTTCTAGCTGTTCTATTATTTACCTTTACCCACTAAGTCATTAAATCATTTCTGGAGAATATTTATCCAAAAATCTCAGTGTGTAAATAACATTTTGTTAACGCACATATAGTTCATACAATGTCAACGCAATATTTACATTGAAGTAGTTGGTCAAGAATATTGTGATTTTTGATTTTGTCTATATCGCCCAGACCTACTAGAAAGTTGTTCCTACCTGCTGTGTGACCGGCTGTGTATTTTACAAACTTAAATGACCCTTCAGAGCAAGCAGAAGTGGATGTGAATGAGAGATTTCTCTTGTATTAATAACCTCAATTTAGCTTCCTACAGTAACAATAAAGTTTTTCAAACCAAATCTGCTTTTATTCTGTATTAAACATATTTTAAATTGTCAACTGAAAAACTGCCCAAGCAGAGACATCTTGCTAGATCCAAAACATTTAGACAACCTGCCTTGGATTAAGATAAACTATACTGATTTGTATTTACTGTGCGTTTAAAATGTATCCCCACCAACAGATGATGTGGCCCAACCCAGAGCCCTGCATTTTAGCCAGAGGCTGACGCTGCCTGACTTATTTATGCTCCTTGGGCTGGGCCTCTGGCCAATTTTCACGTCATAGCTCACACGCGGGTTGAACATTGGGCCTATTTGCCAATATAGTTATTCCAGATTATATATGATATGATTTAGACATCCAGTAAATTAAAAGAAACTTTGAAATGTGCTGCGCCGGTGGAAACACAAGACCATGCTACCGCGACTGTCGCGCTTGTCAAACATGCCTTTAAAGGCTACTATGGTGGTCATAATACATAGAGCCAGACCGATGAAGGATTTTTAAGGCCGAATATTTGGTTATTTAAGAATCCGATATATCAATATATTGGCCGATTTATATATTTAAAGAAAAAAAATCCAGTAACACGTTACAAAATAAACAGATTTCCCTAACATTAGTTATTTTGTATTCATGAGTTCTCACTAAAATATGATGATAATTTGTTTTATTGTCACAACAGAACAGAGGAACATCAAAATATATCAAAGTTCTGATAAATAAAATGTATAACAGTTCAAACTTAAGATATCAAACTTAAAAAAATCAGTGTTGCCAACAGGGCTGTCGTAGAGCCCCCTCTGGTGGTCAGACTATGCAACGCCAATACTCATAACTCATAACATGTATGATTAAAAGTCCGTTTTTATTTTTTAAATATTCATTAATCAGAATCATTTATTTGTCATTGTAAAGGATTCTGACGAATGAATACATTGTTTTTTTAAATATCAGCAATTATAAATGCCGATACCAATAGATCGGGAAATGCATAATATCGGCCGATAATGTTTATTCTCTCAATAATAAATGTGTAGTTATATGGTTAAAGTGCTTAATATCTATGAATTTTATTGTAGGAAACTAAATTGATCATACGTGCACAGGACATACTGAGAAATCCAGAGAGGGTTTTGTGGAGCTGATAGTCTTAATTAGCTTTGTATCAACTTATGTGGCTATGGCTTGAATGAAGCCGACATTTTTATAATATGAAAAATGTACTCACTAAAGCTTTAACAGTAGTCATTTAAAAAAACAAAACATTAACAAACAAAATAATGCTCCAAACATTTTTCTAAATTAAGTGAATGAAGAAATATAATAGAACCACTTTTTCATTTAAACAAAACTGAAGTATTTGAATGGCTGCAGCAGTAGTGTAGGCTGTGTTATAGGGAGGAGGTAAAAACAACACAGGCTCCAGGGTTTGGGCCAAAAATTCTGATTAGCTGTTGGACAAGGGCTGGACCAGGGCCTGAGTGTCTCAGAAGAGGACCGGGCTAGGGCCTCCATTTTGGGCCTGTGCAGGCCTCTAGTCCCTCTATTGTATTGGGATAACTTTACTCTGTGAATCCTATCGTGCCTTTCTTGATTTTCTTTTTCGCCCAGTCATTTTTGGTTTCTTTTGCTTACAAATACCCAACAATGGTCCTTCTGCACTTCAAATCCCTGAATGTCAGAAACGTGTAATGTTGGCAGGTCTGACAGCTGCTAAGAAAATGATCGCAATGTGCTGGAAGCCCCCTCACACTCTGTCCATCAGACAATGGGTTTTAACTTTGATCGATGTCACATACGTATATGGAGCTGTCAACAGCCCATACTAATGGGGCCAGAGAGGCCAATGTGAACATGTGGCTCCCTGCGGTTGAAGCATTAAAGGGCTCATTCTGATCCTTGGGGTCCGTTATCTGCATATATCTGATCTACTTTAATCAATATTATATATAATCCATATGAACTGTCCCTCTAGTCCCTATTTGCCTTGTTTTTCCCATTTTTCTTTTCTTTTTTTGTTTATTTATGTATTTTTTTCTTTTATTTTCTCTTAGATATTACTGTTTGTCTTATCTTAGCTGCCGTGTTTAATTCTGTTTCTATTCTTTTTTTTTTTTATATTTTATATATATATATATATATATTTGTGTTGGGGGGGGGGGGCGGTTTGATGTTACGATGTGTTCAGTGGCTGAACATCATTAGTTGTTCATTGTCTGTATGAAAATACAATAAAAATTTGATAAAAAAAAAAAAAACAATACAAAAAAAGGCATTTAATCTCCCATCCCATCTTTTATTAAAATTTGCCTCACTCCCAGAATCCCAGAATCTGTTTGCTGTAAATCGTGTTTCACTAATTCACACTCTCCCCGGTAGTAATTTGTCTTCCACCCATACCTCCTCTCTGCCGAAGGTTACTGCATGATTTATTCCTCACTCTTCCTCACATCAAACACCCTCCCGCTCCGTCTAGCTTCAGCAGCAGTTGAATTTGGCCGACCGGGCTAAATTATTGCACACACATCCCTACTATGTTTGAGTTGGGAGAGAGCAGGTTTATCCAAAGCTTACTGATTAAATCAGGCAGCTGGAAGGTCCTGCCCTATAGTGTTATAAAGAGATTTAATTGATCCCATAACAACTTGGCAGATAAATGTGATATTTGACATATCTTCCCCATATTAAAGTCTGAGGTGTGCAAACCCAGAATCGGAAATTAAATTCTAAGGAGTTTCTTAGAATGTGAGCTACATTCAACAATGCTATATTATTATAATGTAAAATGGTTGCTCAGTCCCTGGCACTGTCGCCTTGTCATGAGATGGCTCCAAACTTGGCATTGCATTTGTCTTCCTAAATCCTTATGGAACATAATCTTAAATCCATTTAATAAAACTACCCCAAGTGGTGCACAACTGTGCTAATTAGTTGGACAGGCAAAGCTTGAAAAGTGTGTTTCACTGGTAATCAGTTGAACGGAGTTCTTGAGAGGTGTCCTTCTTGTAAACGACACACATTGTGTGTTTATTGCATAATTGCCTTTTTTCCTTTTTTTATCAACTCTAGATATTATTAGATATCGTTAGATGTTACTCTTGCTCTTCTTCATTCTTTCTTGACCCTCGGACCTATTCTGAACATCTCACTGGTTTGTTCACAGTGCTTTATCAGAAGAGGAGAAGACATCGTTGCGTGCTGGCCTCATCACAAACTTCAATGAGCCTGTCAATCAGGTTAGTGAAAAAATGGGACGTCTTATTCAACCTTATAAACTGGTACAGTGTGGTAGTTTGGATTACTTGGTATAAAAAAACAGAAAATATACAAAGAAACTGTCTAAAAGCACATACCACTTTTTGCAAGTCTATTTCACTTGCTAGGTTGTACTGTAATGATTAAATGCTGGTGTGAAAATACACTTGCAGAAGCTTTAAATTGAAATGTGTTATCCTTCATAATGAACACTAGATCTGCAATCGTTGTTATCAAAGTTACAGTAGTGTCATTATTATTTATATTGCCCAAAATCACAAATTTGCCTCAAAGGGCTTTACAATTTAAACAGCATATGACACTTAAATATTGTAACTAGTTTGTTATAGGTCAAACTTTAGATTTTTGTAGTAGCTTGGCTTAAACATGCAAGAGCACTCCACTATAAGTGGACCTGAACTGATGTCAAAATTCATTGAATATAAGTAATTATTGCTTTGTAGAATTTGGTATAGTAGACTCTAAAAATAATCCTTTTTGTGCTACATTGCCTTGTTGTGCATACAAGACATGAAGTGAGGTAGAGAGAGAATAATCCTTCAGAAGCCCAGTTGTTATTAATAATAAAATGGTGTGAAGGCAGGTGTTGTGAAATACATTGGTATTTCAACCACCTGTTTTCTGATTGCTTCTAAGATCAGACAAGCTGTTCTATCCAAACAAAAGAGGGTAATGTTTCCAACTTCTATTCTTGTCTTTAGGAGGTAAAGAGAAGTTTTTCCATTGGGAAAATAAAAGGTTTTGTACCCACCGCTAGCATTGAGAAGGCTGTTGTTTCACATTTAGAACCACAATGTGTAAAGGTGTGTTTTAGCGATGAGTTTTTCAGAGTGTCTATTGGAATACATTATAGCGGCTTAAAACACCATCCTGTTACGATCCCGACTGCTCTGTAACGCCGGTGTGCCCTTGATAGATGCTCAGGCAATGACGCAAACATTGGACCAACTAGGTCCCATCCCTTCCAAATACACAGCAAGTGTAATTAGGGACAATGTTAACATTTTGCCTTATTCAATCTGGCTGTAATGACATTCTTTAGGTTAACAGTGACTCAATTGCCTTTACTTTGATAATAGAGATTTTTGCCACACTAAAAAAAAAAAAACGTACATGCCTCAAATAACATCAGTGAAGCAGCCACCAACCTCACCAAATTGATTTAATTGAGCTTTAATGACAACCTCCCGTAAGTTCACTATTTTAAAACAGTAGAGGCCTGTATGCCAAAAATGGCAAGCCCGGTTACTACACACATGCAAAAGTTAAACTTTCCCAAATTGGTCAAAATTAGGGCTGAACGATTATGGCCAAAATGATAATCACAATTATTTTGATCAAAATTTTAATCGCGATTATTCTCAGTTATTTGTTGATTTTAACCAAAATAAATTTTATTGTCACATAGGCTATTTATAACTGCGAGAGGGAGTGTGATGGACGCTACTCACAGAGAGACGGCTGACTCATAATGAACGGGTCCAGCACGGGTCGAATGGCGGATACACACGTTGTGTGTATGAAATGTCTGTATCTTCACTGCATTTTTATGAACTATGATATTCTGGCCATGGGTCACATCTCTGGCCCAGGTCCAACAGGTTCCGTCTCACATGCTGTTACTCTACCAACTGCAGTTAGTTGCATTCAATAACTTCTTGTGTGTTTTTCACCATGGCGGCCGCAGTAGAGTTACCAGTGGAAACACTGGTACAAATACAGGTTTGCCCCTCATACTTAACAATATACAGCTGTGTCAATAAAAAATTAAAACTGTGGACAAATGTCAGAAGTGTGGACCGGCCCGCTGTGTGGCCGGGCGCGGAGTAAGAGGAGAGATTCAACACAGGCACAGCTTTACAGACGAAATGGGTCATGTAACGCAAAATTAAACCATATCAATATAAACAGCATTGCAGCGGATGCGAGGACATTAGCACTGGTGCGTCCTAGAGCAGCTAACAGCTAACAGATGCTACTAGCACAGACTAGCACTGGTCACCGCTGTTGTCTGAAAAACAACAGACGGGACAAAATGTTGCGTTTACTGGTAAACTGGTAAACCTTAAGACCGATATATAACAGACTGCTATCTGTTGAGTTTTCCTCCCGTTACTCTGTCCTCTGTGACTGTCTACATCTAGAAACTAATCTGCACGGGGTGCAGGGAACTACTCTGACTGGCTCATGAGCAGACAGGTTTACGGAGCGGTAGATTGGCTTTGCAAAAACCCGGAGCGTTCTATGAAATGACGCTTTAAAAGAATAAATCGCTCGATCACGCAAATTTGATTGTGGGAAGTCAAAATTGATTAAAATTCGATTAATTGTCCTAGCCCTAGTCTAAATAGGCTTAAGCAATGAATATAAGTTAATGTTACACAGTTAAATAATAAGGTTAGAAAGGATAATTAAAAACATTGGATTGTGCATATGGGGACTTCAAAGGAGGGTCAAAAAGGTTGCTAAACAGTTCTCAGGGGAATGCTGCAACACCCTAACAATTCAAAAGCAAACGGTGTGTAACACATCGGTCTGAAGGGACATGGCAAGTGGCCCTGAATGTTAGCCATCCATCCTGCTTTCTACAGCTTGTGTATCCCCGAGGGACAGCCCTCCATTGAATCCATTTAAACATTATATGTGATGTGCCAGTCACTGCCCCTCCTTGTCTTATCAATCAGGGTTGTGTGTGAGTTTCAGAATAAGAAGTAGAAGACCTACTTTATTGTCCTGCAAGGTGAAATTATTTTAACCTCTGGTGGTGTTACACATCAAACACAGGCTGAAATATGCACAAACAGGACCTTATGCATGCAATGGAGTGCTGTCAGGAGGGTTGCCCATTAAAGGCGCATAGTTTAGTTGGGGGTTTGGTGCCTTGCTCAAGGCATTGGCATTGCCCAGGAAGAGAACTGGCACCTCTCCAGCCAAGCCATGTCCCTACTGAATGAGCTAATGCCTCCCAGAATCAGTGTTCTGTGGTCAGTTTACATTAAATACATTCTATAATCCAGGCAAATTTTAATGCCCTCACCTGGCTTTAAAAAACTTAATAACTTATTGATAATTGGAAATCAAATTTACATGCACACTGATTTATTTATTTCTTAGTCAAATTGATTGTTGAAGGCATAAAGGTGGTTTTTATTGAAGCATATATTCTATAGCAACAATGCAATCCATTCTTAATTACAATAATGGGGATCAAAACAAGTTACAAGGTAACTGTCTGATTTCTATGGTTGTTACAGGACCATCAACTTTGTCTACAATTATGTGAACAAAATGTAGGGATCGCTTCTCTGCATTTTGCAACATAATTTAACATCACCGCAAACTACATGAAACTGTATATCTGTTGTCACCACAAATAACCACATCTGTAATATGTGGATACAAATAAACTAAACCACTGGGTGTTTATGCTACTACTTTGTTTTCAGATGAAAACTGTGAAAAGTGAAGTTTTTTGGCAGGAAATGTGAACCACAGCTGTCAAAGTAAGCATATGTCCTTATATGGTGTAAACAAATCAGCTTTTAAAGGTGTTCAATTGTAAGAGTCTACTCTGTTCTGAACAGCAACTTAATATGGGTGGGGAAAAAATAGATTCTTAGATGCATTGCAATTCTCTCTAGAATGATTCAAAGCTCTATTCTGATAAGTTAATAATTGATTGAAGTTTTTGTTATGTGTTGATTATTTTATTTAAAAGTTACTGTCTACAGACATGTACAAATCAGAAAACCGAGCGACTTAAAGAGGATGTGACAATGGACAACAACTTAGAGTTGCAGAGAAAAAAACACACAAAAATGGCCAAAAGGATACAAAAAAGTTATAATAGGATATGCATAAAATAATTAGGCAAAACACATCTAGGCTGTTAATCTACTTTATCACATTACATCTGACCACCCCATGTTTCATGTTCTAAGAAACCAGTTCTGCTTTGGAAGATCACTGACAAGGTGACTTTCACAAGCATATTGAAGACTTGGAATGGAATGACTAGAAAATAAAAAAATCAGTGCACAAAACATGTCATTAAAATTCATGTGTGACAAATACTGTACATGTCAAAATCTAAAACTCATATTTATATGTCTATATATTTTTTTTAAATCACGCATGGAAATGTACATAAAAACATTTTGCATTGATAATCGGTTTGGAATTCCAGCGTTGGCCTCGGAATCAAATCGAGAGGTGCCCAGAGACCCCCCCCCCTCCCCCCCATGTCTTAATCTGTGTGACTGATTATGATATTAGGTGATCCACAATGTGGGTACGTGACATGTAGCACAATTTTTTACCAAGTTTGCTTTGCCTTCTGCTGTGTTTATGTTAAGCCTCAGGTCATTTTTTCCTCTCTCTGTGCTTTTCCAACAGATAGCGACCCAGATTGCAGTACTGATAGCCAAGGTGGCCCGTCTGGACTGCCCCAGGCAATGGCCAGAGCTCATTCCCATTCTTCTCGAGTCCGTGAAGGGTCAGGACGGCTTGCAGCAGCACAGGGCACTGCTAACCTTCTATCATGTCACCAAAACCCTCGCGTCCAAACGTCTGGCGCAGGACAGACGACTCTTCCAGGATGTAAGTCCACAGTTCAAGCCTTTTGTCAGTTGTCTCCACTCTCAGATTGTAAGTAGGTAGTACTTATCTTATCCATAGTCATTGTACCACTAGATGAAGATCGGCACGCCACTAGTTTAGTGAAGCAGACCGGACTCCCGTCATGGAAGCTATGCAATGTACTGCTGGAGAATGGACCACACAGCAAAACTTATTTTAGCCACCTAACAGAGACACCCAAAAAAACTTTATTTTTGTATCTCATTGCTTGTCATTTTTGTTCAACTCTGTTGGCTGAACTTTGCAGCTTTGCTCTCTTCTTTCTTTTCTTGCATTTTGACCTCTGACTTTGTCATGTTCCTTTTTTTTTTTTTCTTCTCCCTTTTGCCTGCAACACCTTTTGAATAGATGAATAGTAAGATTTTCTTGGGAGTTGCAGGTTTTTTAGTTTCACGCTTTGCCTGTAGGAGATGCTGTTTAGCTGCTGTATGAGACATGTCAAATTTAAGCTCCATGTCAGCCAGATTCTCTTTGCATGCACGTGTGTCTGTTTTCATATGTCTGGAGCGAGATTGACGTTTTTAGGAATTGATTTGATGTGTTGATAGTTGTGTGTGTAAGAGAGATCGAGTTAGGAGGGTTGTTTGTGTGTTATTAAATTAACGTTTTTTTCAAAGAGGTAATGAAGCCATGGTTTAAAGAAACAAGACTTTAAGAGAACTAGTCAGGAAGAGAAGGGATTTAGAGGAATAAGATATCAAACAGACCAACAGAAAGACGGCCGAGGGAGAATTAGAGTGACAGAGACACACCAGTGGACATCAAAGGCAGTGGCAGAAACCAAATAGTTGGACGCGTGCAGAGGCATCCTCTATGCCAAAATGTGTGCCCTTAGGCAATACGAGGAACAAAGGCAGTCTGAGCCTCATTAAACAGTCCACTTTTTAAATGATGCATTGATGACTTTGATGCTAAATGCTTTCCTAAACGGTACCTTTGATTTGTATTCACAGAAATGTATCGGCATTGGACAGCAAGTATCTCCATTTCTAAGCTCCCTCTTTTACCCTTTATGTTCACACTGTGCTGAAAAGGGTGACAAAAAACCCAATGTGTACAAGTACTGTTACGTGTGTGTGGGTGTTTAGCTTGTCTGCTTTGACGGCAGTTCATTTCCTAGCCCTTTGCTTTACTGGCCCGCTTGCTGAGGCTTATGCAGGTTTTATGTTTCTGCGGGATTCTACGCAGAAACCTAGCGTATCTCTTTAAGGGAATAGCAGAGCCGGCATGTGTGTATGCGTGGGGAGTGTGTGGTAGAGCGAATGAGAGAGTGACAGGGATTGCTTCGAAGACGGAGAAACAAAGTGTCTCCCCTGTGCTTTCTGACCACGGTCGGAAAGCTGTATTAGGGAAAGTTTACTTTCTCCTTGATTTCATGTTTTTTTATGGAAAAGGTAGTCTCGCGTTACCAGGCTGTCCTCCACAGCGCTGCGGAGGAAGGTCTGGCTAGTCTACACAGCATTCTGGAATGGGAGAAAATCGTGGTCTGGTTGATTGGCAGTTCTTTAAACCAATCGCAATTGTCCTTGGGCAGTGCTAAGCGCTGGAAAATAGCCTTAGGGAAGGAACTGGTTTTGGTGGAACATGCGCACACTCAATGGTTGTTTTATTCGTACAGATAACAGATAACTCCAATTCTACAGATAGTGTAGCTAGTTGTCTTGATTACCTTGCAGAGATCTGAGGACCTGTTAACCATAATCCTCATAAATCAATCAGAGTTTAAAATTACAACACAAAGAAAGCGGAAGGTAACGGACATCTGGCTGAAAAGAGTCACATCTGGCGGCACCGCAGCAATCCTGAATGTGGAACGTTGTGGATTAGACTACGGAGAAGGAAAATCTGGAAATGAGTAGGAGGAAATGCAACACTACCAAGCCGTGTTCAAGCGGAACCATGACAGTTGTTGTGGTCTCCGTCGCTGCAACATGTTTCAAATGTTGGATACAAAAATCTAATTGAAACTGCAAATTTGAGATTTACAATGATATTCTTTTCCTCTCATAATATAAAATGAAAATGTGAATGCTAAGCAAGGGGAAAAATAATTATTTAAAAACCATTAATCTCAAAAATGGAACCATGAGCTGGCACCATAAGTAGTCAGTACATGCAAAAGGCTTCACATTTCTGTGGTTCATAATCCAGTGGTACAATTAAAATTATATTATTGAGTAATACTCTTATTGCCACCAAACAGAATGAGTATGCAGTCTCAATCTTACAATTGATGGATAATGCTGTTCCAGCAGCAGCATGGAAGACAAGATGACACATCAAAATGAATATAAAAGTCAGGGACACGTCAAAGTGGATCTCAGCAAGTCTGTCAAGCCTGATTCCGACCGGCTGGTTGGTGTCAGATGCTGTCGTCGTCATCCATTGTATATACTGTATATCTGGTGTTCCCCAGAGGCTAGTAGCAGGTGTACTATATTATTTAAACACACAGTTTTGTTACTTTACTGACTTAACCAACACAAAACACTCCCTAAAAACACACAGAGATGCAACAATACATATATTTTTTCTGTAACACTTACAGAATCTGCCAAAAAATGTTTGTGATCTGGGTTGAAGATTCATGAACACAATACTATTCTGAGGCACAAACTCTTTTTTTGTGTTCTGACTTTCATATACAGTATATATATGCCATATATTAGCTATAGTAGCATATATTCATATACTTTCTATACAAGAGACTGCATTCTTGTAACAAAGAGTGTCTGATAATACTACACTGTAGTGTGCTTTCTTTAAAAAGGTGATAATTTAATGCAAATTGCATTTCTATATTTAAAAAAAAAAGTGATAATGTTTAGAGATACCACTTTTTTTGTAATACTTTTTTATGAGAAAATGCCAGCTTAAATTTCTAAAACCTTATGAGATAGTCATAAAGGCCCTGCACTTTTGTGAAGACAATACATTAGGGTGTTGAGCTTGTTTGCTTTTTGTGACTTTAGTTTAGAGAGAGTGGGGGGCAGGTGATAGACAGCATCTGTCGTTGTGCTTTTGAGTAGCAATGTAGGAGCAATATCCCATCGGATGGGTATTCACAAGCAGATTGTCAAATGAAATGAACTGCACTCTTTATGGATGACTTTGGGTCTCTAGTTCTTCCTCCTGGAATAGGGAATCAGCTTGCAGATAGAGAAAGAAAATGTGCTCCTCTGTTGTATCTGATTGCAGTTGGGAAAAGGAACAGACCCATGCATATGCAAAGATAGTCAGATACACACAGATAATGCAACTACAGAGCTTACAGACAGATGGACGGACATGATTCATTACAAAAGTCATTAATTGGAATTCAGATGGTTCCCCAATCTCCAGTAGTCAGCTCAATAACAGACTGCTTTGCTTTGGGTGGCTGACTACTTTAAAAATATAACATTAGAGCCTTAACTGACATACTTTTGTTTATCAGGAGTGGGGACTGAGGTTGTCAATTCACTTATATGAAGTTGCATGTTACGGAGCTGGAAGCTGTTGTCAGGGGACACCGGTAGTTTCTTGTGAAGGTTACGTTTTCAGGTGTGGCAAGCAGTGGCTGTAGTTCTTTATGTGCTGTTTCATAATGATTTTCAGTGCAGTGTCACCTGGGGCCTTGATTGATTGTAGTCTGGCTCAGTGATTTGCATCAAGCTTTGAAAAGCCTCACTTTTTCAAAGGTGGTGTTATTGAAAGACTTCTTTTCATGTGGGGCATTGCCACTATGTTTGAATAGTAACTGAAATCTACTGTTTACCTGTTTCTGTTCATTCATTTTATGAAAACACTGACCAAAGCATAATCCAAAGCTCATTATTGTGCCATGGCAGATTTATATTATCTGAACTTCTGGTCCAGACTATACAATACACAGTTGATGGGACTGAGAGTACTTTTTGTCTACATTTTGATGGTCTTGTTTTGCCTCCAAAGGAAATGCCTTCATGGAAGAAAATGTAATTGGTTTGGGCACAGTGTTATGGCAGTGACTGTAATAGGAAGTTAATTTAGAGCTAAATTAGACCTGTGACTTGGATGTCCCTCTTTGCCCCTTATGTTTGTTCTGTTTGAGTGTATTATATGGAAATGCTTTTGTGTTTGCCTCGGCATCAGTGTAGCTGAGTGAGTCTCTGACGTTATAGGTGCCGTTTGCACACGTTAAACTGGTGCGCAGACACATTTGTGATTCATGTGTTCACGAGAATGACCTTGTTGAATGTGTAAGGCAAAATTGTTTGTGTGATTGACTCTACTGTCTATGTGTATGTTGGCAGCTGGCGTCTGGAATCTACAGCTTTGCGTGCTCCCTGTGGAGCCATCACACCGACTGCTTCCTCCAGCAGATCTATGCCAGAGATGAGGCTGGAGCGCTCGGCTCACTGGAGAGGACGCTGCTCTCTCTCAAAGGTAGCATCATTTTGCATACATGCAAACTCAGTGCCTTTACACACACGACACAACTGCATTCACATGGAAAGAGGTGCAGAGATCTATAAATACAAAATAATGAATACATTGGCAATAAACACCCGACTGCACATCGCATTGCATTTATCACACAATTCCACGTATTGACATACACTTAATGAACCCTCCGGAGTTGAGAGCTCCGCCGCCCTAGCTCAGCAGGATAAAACTAAATGTCATGTATTAAAATTAATAGCTTCAAGTTTTTATCACAAGCGTGGCAAAAGTATTGACAGAAACCTTATACTTTACACTTTCCAATGTGTCCCTGCCAAATAATTTTATTTTTTAAAATTACGCGAATTAGATGAAAAATAAAACTTTTCACATTACTCAGTCAATGCAGGTAACCTTCCACAGGGAAAGCACAAACCCAGCCCCCCGCATTTGCATATCCATTCACATTTCGATTAGTTTTGGTATTGAGGGAGGATCCCCCCCTGGACTACGCACATGATAAAACAGACAAAATGCTTCAAGCGTAATTTATTTGAATACAAGCTTTGCATTTTGGAAGATGACAGCATTTTGAACGGCGATATCACACGCAGAGCAGGGCTGTGTGTGTGTGACAACACACAGCGCATGTACTTGACTTGGAACAATACACATAGGATTAGGAACAGCCCCTGGTGCAGATCAACTGACGCTACGCTCGTCATTGTACGTGCAAAGACACCTTTATGAGTAAAAAGCCAACACTTACTTACCTGTTCAACAGGCATAAACCTGGAGAAAGCAATATTTCAGTCTGCTCTGTCTGCATGCAGTCTCTCATCGCCACGCTGTTTTGCACAAACACAGCATGTTACCATGCAAGTATCAACTCTTAAACAAACTAAAAAACAACTGTTTTGTATTCTGTTTATCTTGGTTTGCCACAAATCTTGAAATTTAAACTTAGCTGCTGGTGTTCTTCATTCTTTATAAACTTCACTCAGTATTAGGATGGCAGGAATATGGTTCATTTTACTGACAACAGCTAAGGGAAATGTCCAGTCTACGGGCACCAAGCTTTCTTAAGATGTGCCCCCCTTTATGAACAATATAGTTGAAAAGTCCTGCTAGGCTCTCTGCTCTCCCATTCAACCTGCGCTAGCTAGGAACACACAGTTTGCATATTTCATATTTTCCCTCCCACTGCTAACTTTTGGTCACAAAACACATTTCTTGTTAGATTGCAAATTTGTTTAATAAAGTAAAAAACTATTTAGCAGATTAAAGTGTTTGTCTGTTATACACCTAACACTTCACATAATCACCTCAAGTGACCAAAACAGTTCATCAATTCAATGTTTTTTTCACAAATTCCTGCATGCTTCTAAAACTACTTTTTACAACTTGTTTATTTATTTCAAAAAAAGTACAATTATGAAATACATTCTACTTAGATATTATTGTAGCTGAACTTGTTCAAATTGACAACAATATCGGAGCATACCAAAATTGTGCGTGTGCGTGTGCGTGTGCGTGCGTGCGTGTGCGTGCGTGTGCGTGCGTGCGTGTGTGCGTGTGTGTGTGTGTGTGTGTGAGACCCCGGAGGGTTAGGGGCGGCTGTGGCTCAGTGGTAGAGCGGTTGCCTGCCAATCAGAAGGTTGGTGGTTTGATCCCTGGCCCTGCAGTCCCATGTCGTAGTGTCCTTGGGCAAGACACTGAACCCCGAGTTGCCCCCGGTGCTGCGCATCGGTGTGTGAATGTGTGTGAGTGTTTATCTGATGAGCAGGTGGCACTTTGTGCGGCATCCTCGGCCACAGTGTATGAATGTGTGTGAATGGTGAATGTATCCTGTATGATGTAAAAGCGCTTTGAGTAGTCGTTAAGACTAGAAAAGCGCTATATAAACACAGCACATTTACATTTAGGCATACACGTGGTGAACTACTGGAAGTATTCATATGTGCTGCTTCCTTTTTGGAATATCAATTAACACTATTATTAGAAGGGTTGGGTACCGGAACCTGGTGCAAACGGCTGGTATCTACCGGACTGAATGACCAAGCCGATTTTGGTGCTTCAGTTCGGTGCCACTTAAAAGCCTGCTGAGCTCTCTCGTGCTCCGAAATGGACGCTACAGACAACGGAATTAACACTCCACTTGACTTGGCAGCAGGTGACGTTAGTCTATTGTTAGCAGCTAAAGACACGGCGTAGACTAGCTGCACCAACTGAGTGCAAGTGAGTGACCGACGAGAATTAATGGTGTGTTCAATTGCACCTGTAATCTCATGGTACACATACCCTTCTGCCATTTAGTAGTTCTATTTCTCATTTTATAGCAATTGACTTGAATAATCTAATGTTATTACATTTTATATAATCCTTTTAAATTTGACTACATGGCTTCATCAATAAACAAGCCATTCTTTAAGTCTTTTCGTGCTCTTCGTCTTTTTTTTATAGTATTGGTTCAGGCACCAGTATTTAAAAAAAAAAAAAAAAAAAAAAAAAGAAAGAAAGAAAAAACGACACCCAACCCTAATTATTAGATACATTTGTAATTAGCGACAATCCTGCAAACATATTTTTTTCTTTCTACCCTCTCAGTGCTTCGCAAGTTGACAGTCTTTGGATTTCAAGAGCCACAACAGAATATGGAAGTGATGGTGAGTCTTAATTTATTTTCAGCTGTGGCTGTTAAGAACCTCACATATTTCATGAAATAATATTTTTTTAACAGCTGATATTTTTGCTGTTGGTTTTTTGATTTGAAAATGACTACAGTAACAGTGTGCGATATGAAGGCTGTGAAGATTGAAAGGGCCTTAAGCCTTTTATCTGTTAAAAGAGTCAAGAGTTCTCTATGAGCTCTTCTTATACTTTCAGCGTGAGGAAAGTCCGACTTGAAACTGTTCATTTAATTTATTTTAAATCTTTCTGGTAAAAAAAAAAAAAAAAAAAAAAACTTAAGCATGTGTCTGCGTATAGTCTTGGTTCCCCCATGGCTTTGCGTTAATGGAATCATTTGCACAAAATGCCCCAGCCCTGTGAACTGCTGCTGCACATTCTGACTACTTTCTGTTTGGCCAATCAAGGTTTGGTGAAAGGATAGCAGTGTATGTTTTAGAGAATAATAAAAGGTAAGAATGTGACTTAACAGGTGTGTTGCTTTAGCAAAGCTCATCTTTAAACTTCACAATAGTAATGGATACTCAGTCTATGGTTGGAGCACCATTGGAAATGGATCAGGGGATATCAGCTGATCATACTATGGACTGACAAATCAGTTTAAACCTATTCATTCTAACCACGGAGTAGCAGAGGAACCAAGGAAAAACAGCTGCCCTTATTTAGAGCCCAGTTGATGATAATAAGGATCTAGAGTCACTTGTGCTTTTTTTTTTTTTTGCAGAGAGTCAGTTTTATTATTATACATTGCATAGTTTGTATTCAAGTGACTGAACAAAATATACAATTTGCCACCATTGTGGCAGAATTGCTTGGTATAATTTATCATTTCCTTTTTTGACATGTATAGACTGCATTGATCATCACAATACTTAATAAACAAGTGGTGCCAGAAAACTGTTTTTTTCTCCAAGTATCCTTGAGATACATAATGCAGTCATAGATGGTCAGTGAGTTTCTACTGTGCTCTCTCTGTCTCTCCATTAAGTTTAGCTTTTTTTTCTCTGTCAACCATGAGATGGGAAGGACATTTTATGACTGAAGTAATTTAGTTTAATGTGCAAAAAATACATTTAGAAATTACAAACAGTGAGCCTGGGACCATTAAAAACTGATGGAACTGAAGGAGGGAAGACAAAACAACACATGCAGACACATACACAGACAGACACAAGACAAGGGACCGAACACCTGGTCCAAAGGCTGTACTCTTTTGCAACAGCCTTTGCATTAATTGCAGTTCCAGCGACGCTCAGCAAAGTGTCTAGAGTCCTCCTTGGGGCTCGATGAATGTGTGTCGTAGAGAGTTTCATATAAACTACGTCCAAGAAGGAAAGGATCCATGCATAGACTGACAGGTTATGGGGAGGTTTACAACGGGTTGCAATCATTTCACAGGGATGAGATATGTCCTATAAATTAAATTGTAGTAAATCTTCTGATGGTCTGAATTGCGTAATACTTCTGGAATATTAGACCATCCATCATGCCATTCGAGTTTAATACTCAGGCAAAGAACTGATAAGGCCTGGATAACATACCACAGTTTTTAGGCTACATGGTAAATAACTTAAGGATAGGATTGATGGGCAAAGGCCTCTGCCAAGGGACACCGTACGCCTTAAGTGCTGATCTTAATTGAAAGTAAAAGAAGAAATAGGGTCGCTGTAGATTGTATGCGTTCTGCAAGTCAGAAAAAGGTAACAATCCATCCTCTAACTGCTAAAAATGTCTTTAAGACAATGAAGCCCCCTCTGTTCCCATGTGGGGCTGTTATAGGTCTCCCACCAATCAGGAGTGCTCTATTATTGACTAAAGGGCAGAAAGTGTGCCAGTTACAAGCTATACGGCAGTACGTTTCAGCCAAAGTCAAAGTTTTGATAAGATGTGAGATAATGGGGCCAAAGCGTCTCTGGCACTGTTTGTTAGAAACATTGGCAAAAATAACGTTATGAAGCGACCAAGGCTCATTTTAAGTTGCGGGCTTTTGCCTTTCCAGCTAAATTTAGCTACCGCTGATTGCAATTTACGCCAATAGCCAGCAGGAGGGGAGAGAGGTAGCATAGAGCTCACAAAATGAATCCTGGGCAACACATCCATTTTAACCACTGGAGATACAGGCTTGAATCGACATGGGGAAACCCATCCATTTTTCAATATCATATTCCATATTTCAAAACATTGTTTAGAGCAACAGAATAGTTATTTTTAACAGTCTGGTTTAAGCAGGGGAAGACCTCAATGCTTTAATAGTTAAACTACTTAACCATGGGGACACTAGTAGAGATTGTTGAATTATGGGCAGAGTCATTTCACTGTAATAATGCAGACTTTGACCTGTTAATTTTAGAGCCTTATAAGCTTCCATACCCCTCGCATAATGATATAAGCTGAGGAAGAGACGGAGATGGGTTTTTTAAAAAGACCAAAACGATCGGAGATCAAACATGGGGCAGTACAAGAGTGCAGCAAATATAGGCCCCTGATAACCTGATTTTAACATCAACTGGTTCTATACTGAATTAGCTTTGAAGTAACCACATTTCATATATGTGTAATTCACATATGTGTTTGTTGTGTGAAGGTTGTCTGGCTACTGGATGCCTAAAATTTCCTACAGGATAAATAAAGTATCTTTCTCGCCAACAAAAACAAGTAACATAAAGCGCAAAATGGCGAGCACTTTTAAACAAGACAGTTGTGCCATTCAGAAACAAATACTATAATCATATCAGATAACAGTGCATTGAGATAAGAGCACCATAAAACAAGGACACATCAAGTGAGTAATACAAACCGAGAGTCCATGTTCAACAGGCAGCTTTTTTAATCCTGAACTTCCATGTTATTCTCCATCTCTGTGGCTGCAGGCTGAAGGAAAGCAGCCCGCGCCACATAATCCTCAGCTTCTTTAGCTGAGGTAAAAGCTCTATATTGGGAGCCTTCCTTCATTTTCAAGGTTGCTGGGTAGATCATGAAAAACAATCCAACCCTCTGGCTCGTACTGAATCCATGGTTGAGAAGAAGGCTTGGCATTGCTTGGCCGTGAAGTTGCTGTAGTCTGGAGCGAAACGGATATTTCTTCCCGCAACAGCGGGCGTGGACCTCCATACACCTTGAATTGCTTGTCTGGTAGCGTAGTGAAAATCAGTATGTGATTAGCAGTGGTGTTCTTCTTGTCACTGTAAATTCAGCGAGCTCTCATAATTTCAATCTGGACATCTGCCAATTTTGGGAGATAAGAGCGGTTTCCATCCTCCATGTGATAGCTTCACCTGGAGCTCTTGAAAAGTTTGGCCTTCGCTTTCCATGGCAGTTTTCTAGAGTGTCCACATCAGATCTGAATGCAGAGGCTTGCAGTCAGGGATGCTAGCTGAGCATTTATAGCAGTTACCTTCTCGTCGCTCTGAGGGAAACGTGGCTCAAAGTAGCTCCTCAGTCTCTCCAGTCATGCATCTGTAATGGCGCCCATATCGACGCATTGGGTTTTATTGTGACTGTCATTCTCCTTCAAATGACTATTGAGCACAAAGTAGGAACATATTGGAGTTGGAACCCTAAAAAAATTTGGCAAGGTTAGGCTGGGAACTACACCTTAAGCTGCCATCTCTGTCGAGCTGCTCATGTGACTCCTACTGTGCTCTATTAATCTTCTGAGACAACTTTTAGCTTGCAGGCTGAAGTTTGGGTAATGGTTGAAATAGTCACATTAAAATAGAATTTGCCTCTGAGCTGTCCCTGGTTATTCCAACTCAGTGAGCAGAAGAATTGATTTTGAGTTAATATTTCATGTTTGGATGTTTATGCTGTTATTATCTCAGACTCTCTACCTTCTATTTTAGGCTGTTGATACTTTCATTTCCTTTTCATTCAATTTATTATTCAGCCGATGGTGTGTTAAAGGTCCCATGGCATGAAAATGTCACTTTATGAGGTTTTTTAACATTAATATGCGTCCCCCCAGCCTGACTATGCTCCTCCAGTGGCTACAAATTTCAAAAGGTGTAAACCAAGCCCTGGTTATCCGTCTCTGAATTTTGAGAAAATGAAAGTTCAGATGGGCTGATATGAAATGTCGACTACAGATACAGTATTAAGGGACCACTAAGGCCTATATAAAAGCATCCAAAAAGCACTATGTCATGGGCCCTTTAACAGAGAAATCTCAGTGAACCCAACTCTTTTCCAACATTCAGGTCATTGGCTATACCTCAATCTATTGTAAAATAAAATTCTTCTTTTTTGTACCTGATGCCCTCTCCACTCAGAATTGTGTTTTGCGTATTGCTGCTTCACTTGGAATTTCAGAAGAATAATGTGCAAAATGTGCAGTGAAGTTTCTCTGTGCTCCCTGTAATTCTGAATTCAACACGAATGTTCATGCATGATTTTGTGATATCACAACTAGTTTAGAAGCCAATCATGATCCAAGATGCAACCGACACTTAAATGTAATGTGGAAACCTAAACACTGAGAAGAAGGAAACCGGTTGTGCATTGGTCTCTTTATGTATTTCACTGCTTACAACAGCAGGTGGTGTAATCTTGTGGCTGTCACCTGTCTCTTTGAATGCTGTACAGAAAAAAAACTGTACTGTTGTTTGAGGCTGACGCTTAGCTAGATCCTGGAGTGCCGGCGCCATTCAACTGTCTTTGTCTGTGTGCACATCTGATGGCCATATTCTGCTTAAGTTGAAGGAGCTGATGGATAACATTTCACTGGAATTCATGGATTTCATGTGACAAATGAAAATTGATTGATTGACACTCATTTTTGCTCTTCTTGTCTGTACATCTCTGCAGAAATTGGAGTCTTATAGCCTCAGGATAAGCTTGTTTTTCTGCTGAAGTGAAAATACTTTTATAATAGGTAGTTATTGGTGTTTTTTCTTTTGACTGCCTTGAGTGATCCACTTGCCTCTTTCCATTGACTAAATGCAGAGTTGTATGAAATCATAAACCATGTTAAGATGCTGAGAAACTCTTCATATTACATCATTATATTACATAATTACATTTTTTATATCTGTTTCAAGGTTATATTTCCGACAGGGACTGAAGGAAAGGGAGTGGGTTGCCTACCAAATAATTAATTTGGCAACCTGCTGAGAACTGAATAAACCCATCTGAAAGAAAAACTAAGTCATGTGTAGCTCTCAGACGCCCTCAGTACAGCAGGCGGAAATCTTAATACTTAATGCTATTATGCTTAATATGCAATAACAATCTTTATGTGAATAGGCTTGTGCTTTTCTAGCCCTTAATTTGTTGTTTTTATATACTTTGACCCTCAACACAATCTTTGGTCCCTAAGCATTAACGGAATGTGGGAACCATGTTGGCAGTTGGTTATTTATTGAAGTACATCAAATATATTTTCTATTGAATGTTTTTATTATGGTGAAATGGGAAACAGTAGGATTATGTAAACCTAACCTGTTTAGCCAAACAGGTTTCCTCCACTCACTTTTGGTTACAGATTATGACAATGTTTACAGATGTTTTTTGTGACTGCAGTGTCACTGCATGACATTTGGTTTGATTATAAAATAAATACTTGAATACAACTTGAAAATATGTCTCAGGAGCCAATGAAAATGCTCGGACAGAATGTTTTGCTTACCTTTCTATAATGTTCTTTAGAGCACAAATAAAGACTCCTAGCAGGTTATTTATCCTGTCTTAGCCAGTGTCTTTACACTCAATATGAACATTCTGAATAGATTACGTTTGTTTTCTAATCGCCACAGTGGCAGCACTGCTGGAGAACGGCACCGAGTTGGAAAAGGCTGACACTAAGGATTAAAAGCTTTTTATTATTATTTATTTTTTACACATACACTACTGTTCAAAAGTTTGGGGTCACATTGAAATGTCCTTATTTTTGAAGGAAAAGCAGTGTACTTTTCAATGAAGATACCTTTAAACTAGTCTTAACTTTGAAGAAATACACTCTATACATTGCTAATGTGGTAAATGACTATTCTAGCTGCAAATGTCTGGTTTTTGGTGCAATATCTACATAGGTGTATAGAGGCCCATTTCCAGCAACTATCACTCCAGTGTTCTAATGGTACAATGTGTTGTTCGCTCATTGGCTCAGAAGGCTAATTGATGATTAGAAAACCCTTGTGCAATCATGTTCACACATCTGAAAACAGTTTAGGTCGTTACAGAAGCTACAAAACTGAGCTTCCTTTGAGCAGATTGAGTTTCTGGAGCATCACATTTGTGGGGTCAATTAAAACGCTCAAAATGGCCAGAAAAAGAGAACTTTCATCTGAAACTCGACATTCTATCTTGTCCTTAGAAATGAAGTCTATTCCATGCGAGACATTGCTAAGAAATTGAAGATTTCCTACAACGGTGTGTACTACTCCCTTCAGAGGACAGCACAAACAGGCTCTTACCAGAGTAGAAAAAGAAGTGGGAGGCCACGTTGCACAACTGAGCAAGAAGATAAGTACATTAGAGTCTCTAGTTTGAGAAACAGACGCCTCACAGGTCCCCAACTGGCATCTTCATTAAATAGTACCCGCAAAACACCAGTGTCAACATCTACAGTGAAGAGGCGGCTGGGGGATTCTGGGCTTCAGGGCAGAGTGGCAAAGAAAAAGCCATATCTGAGACTGGCCAATAAAAGAAAAAGATTAAGATGGGCAAAAGAACACAGACATTGGACAGAGGAAGACTGGAAAAAAGTGTTGTGGACGGATGAAATTCAAGTTTGAGGTGTTTGGATCACAAAGAAGAACGTCTGTGAGACGCAGAACAAATGAAAAGATGCTGGAAGAATGCCTGACGCCATCTGTTAAGCATGGTGGAGGTAATATGATGGTCTGGGGTTGCTTTGGTGCTGGTAAGGTGGGAGATTTGTACAGGGTAAAAGGGATTCTGAATAAGGAAGGCTATCACTCAATTTTGCAACACCATGCCATACCCAGTGGACAGCGCTTGATTGGAGCCAATTTCATCCTACAACAGGACAATGACCCTAAACACACCTCCAAATTGTGCAAGAACTATTTAGAGCAGAAGCAGGCAGCTGGTATTCTATCGGTAATGGAGTGGCCAGCGCAGTCACCAGATCTGAACCCCATTGAGCTGTTGTGGGAGCAGCTTGACCGTATGGTACGCAAGAAGTGCCCATCCAACCAATCCAACTTGTGGGAGCTGCTTCTGGAAGCGTGGGGTGCAATTTCTCCAGATTACCTCAACAAATTAACAGCCAGAATGCCAAAGGTCTGCAATGCTGTAATTGCTGCAAATGGAGGATTCTTTGACGAAAGCAAAGTTTGATGTAAAAAAAATCTTATTTCAAATACAAATCATTATTTCTAACCTTGTCAATGTCTTGACTCTATTTTCTATTAATTTCACAACGTCTGGTGGTGAATAAGTGTGACTTTTCAGGAAAACACAAAATTGTTTGGGTGACCCCAAACCTTTGAACGGTAGTGTATGTGTGCTTTTGCTTCTCAGTATGTGGGTTTGCAACATCCAGGAGTTACAAGCATCTTTGTGTGTTTCCCAAAGCAAATTACAGTTTCAGTTAAGCCATGGCAATAAACAATCTACTGCCGTTTTCTCAACAAGTCTATGGACCTGTACTTGTACACAGTTGAAACATTTACCAAATTGTAATCTTAAATTGCTACCCACATTGTTCCTTTAGATCCATTCACCGATCAAACTTTGTTGTTCTTTTGACAGTCTCATCTACCTTTACAAACTACTTCTCACATCAATGCTGACAATCCCGTTTGGTGCCCACCACTCGCTGTCTGTCTCCATTTTCCGTCCTTCTCCTACCACCTCAATCCATTCATCTGACATTCTTTTTCTTTTCTTCCTTGTGTATTCTTCCCCGACAGGGCTATGGGCCTCACTTCTCTTCCTCTTTAGTTGTCAAACCTTCTTAATCATGACTAATTGAGCTGAAAAGTTGTATTTTGCTTTAGTTGTTTCTAATTTCCTGCACGCCCTATTTAAGTATTTTTCTCCTTTTATTTCATCTACCTTGCCTCCCACTCGTTTTCTAAATCCCACTGAGTTTAACAAAATGCCTGCCGTATATGTTGTTCTTTATCATCTGCCGCCCTTTCTTCTGTGCTAGACCTTTAGTGACCCACTCTTTCTTCACTACATTTTGCTGAGCTATACTTGCAGACTGGGCTGTGTTGTCTGGATGTGTGATTAATGGCACCGCTGTTGACCTCATGGCTGAACATTAACGCAGAACTAAACCGATTGCATCACCATCTATCATCTAATTTCCCATGCTAAGCCGCATCTATACCCGGCTACAGCAAATTGATTCTCTTTCGTTCTGTGTAGCTGGCACTTTTATCTATACTCCTGAGTACAGTGGTGTGTGTTTGCCCATGCACACACATACCAAAATTATTCCCTTGTTAATATATCTCCTTCTGAGCAATACTGATGAGGTAATCTCGAGTGATTTAACTGCAGAAAAGATTAAACTTTATTTCACCCTCTCTTTCTTTTCAGGGTTTCCTGAATGCAGTGTTTGAGAGGCTAAAACAGTTCTTGGAATGCTGTGAGTACCTGTCTCTTTCCCTTTCCTGGATCTCTGATCCAAGGTTTCTCCGTTCAGTAAACAAACTCAGCCACTGGTGCTTTATCTAATGCATACTGAAGGCACCCACTTAAAAGGCTAGGAGGTTTTTATAACACCCGAAGTCTAGGTCTAGGTAGGTCATGATAGCAGAACATAACATAGGTGTCAAATTAGAAGTTCAGGCCGAGACATCCTAAAGGCCGTTTTATGGTAGTGCGTAGAATCGACGGCGTACCCCCACAGACCCCTCTACGTCTACGCCGGACCCTACGCCGTAGCCTGACGTGCACCTTTTTGGTAGCGTTGCATTCCCCCCCCGCCTCTCAATTCCTGGTTCTCCTTCTGAACAAACAACACGAAATCAAGGAGAGGGTTAACTTTCCTGCTACAGATTTCCCACCGTGGTTAGAAAGCACAGGGGCGACGCATTGTTTCTCTCTCACTATGACTCTAGAGTCGCTACTCACTCTGAAGCTAATTACCGTCACTCTCCAAGTTCTCCCTCACTCTATCATCCACTACACACACACACACACACACACACACACACACACACACACAACACACACACACACACACACACACACACCCCGCCCACTTACGTAGGCTACGGCGAAAGCTCTGTGTGGAGCCTTTGCTCAACCATAAAACGGCGTTAAGGGGGTTAGTTTGTAATCAAGAGTTTCTCTTCTAAACCATTAGGGAACAGAAGAGCTCTAAGTGCAACGTACTGTATGCCCACTGTTTTATTATTTCAATGTATGAGTCTGACTCAAAGAATGTCAATCTTTGTTATTGCTAAATGTCAAGCGAGCAGGTCAAAGGCATCATGAAATGTGTCTTCCTGGAAAGTCTTTGATGGTGACCTCACCCTGCGTCAGTAGTAGTAGTAGTAGTAACATAAAATCCAAGCAATAAAACACTAAAAATTATCAAAATTTTACTTTTCTACCCTACTATCAAATCATGTGTTTCCTTCACTAATATTGTGTCAGTGAAAATGATCCCTGATTGTGTTTAACAGGAAATACCCCACATTAAATACACAATTTTTCTTATGTTTTGCCACTTTATACTTACAGTATGTATTTATATAGTTATTTATTTAACAGCTGATTCTGCTTAAGTGTTCAAATGGATCATAATAAATTAAGTTTTTATTATTTTTGTAATCTCTTTTAGTTCATTTCATTTCCATTCCTTCTTTCTCATTCATTTGCTAGCTCTCTTGACCAACACTCTGTCTCTTGTTCGCTCATGCTCTCTTAAACACGCATCATAGGGTCCATTGATCTCCTATGGGGAGGGCTGTGGCGCCCAACTAGTCGCGGTTCAGCCCGTGGCGTTGCGCACCGCTCGGATTTGCTACTTTGTGTTGCGCTCAAAGTCAAAATTGTTTCAACTCTGACCTAGTCGCAGCTGGTACAACCAGTAGGATGACAGCATGTCGTTACCTAGCTACATGAAATAGCTTCCTTGCCATCCTTGGTGTCAAATCCTGCACTGCGCTTTGCTGTGAGCGCTTTGCTCTGCACCCTACCTAGCGGTGCTCAGAGAGCAGATCGCGTATCATGTGGAGGGAGCTTTAAGCTCATTTTCTCTTTATATCACATCTTTTTTTAACTAGTCCGCAAGCTTACATCATAACTTTGTATGCAATGTCCATAAACATTACAAAAGATGTCCTCCCCTTGTCCTAATATTAATACTGTAGTCACCTGGTGTTTTCCTTATAGTGTAAATTAAGCTTCACACAAGTTGAAGCAGCCACTTTATTTGTGCAGCAGTATAATCTCTTTTGTGCTTGTCTGGGATTTGGTGTCAGATTGAAAATCAAAAATGTTGAAACCAATCATTTATATCATATTTAATATATACCCTAAAAAGTTTTCCCTTTCTGAACCTATGGTACAGCAACTTATATTTACTTCCTACTTATTCTGGTTGAAACACATAAGTTCCTTAGTTCTTATGAAGTTTTCTTTGTTGCTGGGAAAACACTCAATGGGTGAAACTGTTTGAGTGGTATCTAGGGGTGGAAGGAAAAAATCCATACAGCGTAGTATCACAATGTTTTCCATAGTTCCATACTGTATGGATATACAGGCGCCAAGTATCGATCTTTTATTACATATGTGTTGGTCAATTTGCCTGCTTGCCAATGCCATTTTGCAGCAGTAACATTGAATTCAGATGATGAAACAGAGAAATTTATCATTTTAGATAAAACAGATGTAGAAGTTTCCTTTTGGGGACATCATTTGAAATTGGTAAAAATTAGAAGTTGGGGAAAAAAAGGTAATAAATTGCAATATATCGCAGGATCTTGCAATATGTTTAAAATCGCAATCATATCTCATCGTGACAATAGTATCGTGATGATATTGTATCGGGAGGCGTCTGGTGGTACCACTAGTGGTACCTATGTTAGCTCACTTTCACTGACTGATTTCACTATCAGCTGCCCATTCTTTTCTCCCATAGAAGTTTGTCCTGACAACACCCAGTAAGTGAGAGATTAATCTCAGACAAATCCACGAGTGGCAGACGTTCGCAAAAATATCCTTTGAGATATCAGCCACATTTATCACTTCCCATATGTACTCTGCTGATGGCAAAGGAGACACAGTCCTGTTGGTATTTGGGCCAGGCAGATAGGGAAACAGCACGGCAGCTTACAGCTGGGCTGGGGAGAAATATCAGCTCTGCACAGACTGATAAGGTCAGCTATATAAACTGGTGTTTTTGGTGCAGTCTGAGCGGTCCATTCAGATGTCTGGCTCTCCCTGTTAGACATTTGTCATCCAACTGAGGTTGCCTATCCATTCCTGTTAGCCATTACATTGTTGAAAACCTTTTTGTTTGGCTTTTTTGGGTTACAAATCTGTCAGAAATAATTAATGCCCCCTCGTTTCAGTGTTCTTTCTTAACTGCTTACATCACACCTGCAAAAAAAAAAGAAACCGTGGCATGGTCCCAAAGTCAATTAAATGCAATGGTGTCTAGATCTACCTTATCCCTAATTTTACATTTAAAAAAAGAAGAAGCAGCAAAACAAAGCAATTTTTTAGCCAGTTAACATCTTTAATTAATCTAGTGACATTTTGAATTAGTAGTAGCTGATAAAAAGGGAATGTGTGTACAATGGGAGAAGAAATGATGACCCTGTTTGTGCTCAAATGATTGGCGGAACGCCAACGGCTGTTATGGTCTGCCGATTTCATCAATGAGGTCGACAAGGATGAACTACAGTGGGCATCTTTATTATTTAGCATCATGAGTTGTTTTTATGGAGCCAACATTTACATCAGAGGAACTAAAGCAATTAATAGTCATTTTTAACAAGGCAGCAAGGTGAATTGAGCACTTGACCCCAAAGAAAGTGGAAATGTTTCTTTTAGTAAATAAGGATAAATTAATCTCTACATGTTTCTAGAGCATCTTCTTATTTCTCTTTCTGTCCTTGTAATCTTTCTCCTATTCATTCTATTCAAGTTTTTCCTATGTTTTCACATGAGGTTTGTCATGACTGATGGGACAAATAAAATTATCTAACTATCAACAGTTGGCACCGTTGTTTCTTATGTGGGGTTCATGCATTGTACCTTTTTATGAGGGCGTAGGCTAAATACTTAAGGAGAGCAATGTTTAAAATTTTAACACATGCTGCACTTGTGCCAGAAACTCATAAATTGTCATATATTTCACAAACTAGCCCTAATGTTTATTTCTTTTGAAAATAAATGTGTTTCTATTTCATCTGAAAAAAAGTGAGGGCGCACACTTCCCAAAATGTCAAGACTTACTTCTTTAAAGTGGCTACGAGAGCTCTCAGAACTTTCAGTTTGTAATGATTCAAGCGGCCCCTTTGGACAAAAGCGGTAGTGTTTAACTACACCTGTTGTTGTAAAGGTCTTTTTCCCCACTGTGGGACACATAAAGGTTTTCTTATCTTATCTTTTCCTTTTGCATATCTGAAAAAAACATATCCGCATTTGAACCTTTATACGTGAAAATCATGGATAAATACTATACTAGATGCACAAATCTCCCTATTATCTTGGGCTAGTAACAACGATAACAAAGGCAACCATAATGTCCCTGATTCAACAAAAAATACGGAACGTCCACGGAGGGAAGCTTGTATCACCCACTGTATTAATGAGTTTGCGTTATCATGTAGTTGTGATGAATGTTTTGCTCAGACAGAAAGTCATTCAAGTACAATAAGAGAATACGTTACTAATGCAACATTACATTTCAAGTAGGTAACTTGGCCTACTTTGGATTTATTGTGAGCTTTACCGGGTGTCACTGTGCCACTAGCCAAAGCATTAGCAAGAGATTCTTGTAGTAACTAACGTAATAATAATAAATAATAATAATAATAATAATAATAATAATAATAATAATAATAATAATATAATAATAATAATAATAACAACAACAACTGAGATTTATATAGCGCTTTTCTTAAAACCCAAGGAATTACAGTCGTACAAAAAAAAAAAAGGCTAACGCAAACACGGACTGAAAAGAAATAAAAACTGGGCGCTAAATGACAGGGGGACTTAAATAGACTACTGACGTACGACCAAGTCTCGCATTGTAAAGTTATTTGCGTGAATAGACATACCTGTCTGAAAGGAAGAGGGCCAATTCAGGGTCGAGTTTGAATCCTTTACATCTGTTAAAAGCCAGACCAAAGCTGACTCGGGTTCTCGCCCTCTCTCTCCTTTTTAGCTTTCAGTTCTTTGTTCAATTTCTTTTTTTTTCCTCTTTGAAATCAGAATATGTGGTTGTAGAGCCGGTCTGTTTGCTGTAAATCATTTAATGACTTAGCAAGTAAAATCGGACCTGGGCAGACGCATTAATAAAAACTATATAAAAATAGCCTTCTTTTCACTCTGGTCTGCTGTTAGAGGTCATTTATGATCATCTCATGGAAAATTAAACCGTTTCAGAAACATTTAAAAGTTCCTCGTAGCTACTTTAATTAAAATCCATTTGATTCCAAAGCTTCTTTAATATGAAGGTTTGAGAATTATATTACTTAGTAATATGCTGCTGTTACTGTATGTAACAATACTGTATGGTTGTGTTTCAGGTCGGCAGGTTGGTCCAGACAGCACATGTCGAGAAAAGCTGGAGAAGATAATCATACTGTACACTAAAGTTGTAAGTGAAAGTGTATATGAATGCATATTAATGCATGACATGTCTGTTTCATTATTAGTGAATGGGTTGTATGTTTTGCCACAAGAAAGTTACCAATAATAGCGTCTAACAAATGTTCATCTCTCTCTTGTCCCTTCTGTGTTTGTCCTTCTTCTGGACATTTCTTTTCTCCCTTCCATGTAGTTGTTAGATTTCCTGGAGTACCATCCGTGTGCATTTATACCCCTAATCCAGCGTTCCCTGGAGTTTGCCGTCAGCTACCTATTTACACCTGCAGGGGAGGGAGTGACATTTGAACGCTTTATCGTTCAGTGCATGAACCTCATCAAGATCATTGTTAAGAATGATGCCTACAAACCCTGCAAGAACCTCGAGGGTAGGTATGAGTGCTTTGGGAAAGAGGAGAATAAGAGATGAATAAAGCGATAACACAGTGGAGTAAAGTACATGGTATTTCAGGTCTATGAGAAGCCATCTGAAAACGCCACTAGCTCTTCAAAGCTGATCCCTGACAGTGTTTTAAAAAAAAATGCAACGCTGTAATACCACCAGGGTCACAACACCATAGCTCATGTTTATTTCAAGCTGACAGAGGCCTCCAGTGCTTCATTAGTCGTTGTCTTTCTTCTGCCAGATAGTGTGCCAAATTGTAGATCTTTCTTCTAAGCAACTGTTACTTGTCAGAGAGCTGAGCAACAGTTATTTATTTTTTATTTAATTAATTTTGACAGGACAGCTAGGTGAGAAAAGGGAGAGAGAGGCGGGTAGACCAGCAGGGAATTGTCACAGGTTGGATTTGAACCCCGGACCTTTGCGTCGAGGAATAAACCTCTCAGTACATGTGCGCCTGCTCTACCCACTGGGGCAAACCAGCCACACAGCTGAGCCACATTTTTGTGGTTCTTGTGTTAATGCATTGGTTTCATTTGAATGTTTGAGTGTGCCATGGTGGCAGAGTTAAGTTCAACTTCAGGTTTGCTTTCCATTTTCAGTTTCCAAACAGGAAAACCCAGTATTTTAAGTAGCTGAATTACAAAGCTAAAGGGAAAGTTGAGCCTTGACAGACCAAGCTCAGCTCAGAGCAGCTATGTGACTAATTTATGAGGTCCATTCTGTCATTCAGATGGACCGACAGGAAGACCCACAAGTCTGAGAGTATTAGAACAGGGCCCTTACTACTATGCCAGTAGTGACATGGAGGTCAGGGGCCACAGGTAAAGTTAAAATGACCAGCAATCTGGGAGGTTGGGTATTGGTTTGACTCTGGAAGTAAAGTAAAATGTTCTTTTTTGCTTTTTACCAGAATTCTAGTTTCCCCTAAAATGCTTTATGCATTTTGGCTGTTAAAATGTTCTTAAATCATCCACATTTACTAACTGAAGCAGAGATATTCTTCCAATACAAACTATAATGAAATGTATAGTTTTAAAGTGAGCATGCAGACTACAGAAGATGACTCAGAACATTACTTAACCTGCTCCTTTTACTCTTTTGTTCACGGCTTCTAACAAAGGCTTTTGCCTGAAATTAAGCCATTTGTGTATGAAGCTTACTTTTATATTTAGAAAACCTATACTAAATGTTCTTTGTACTGATCATTTTGACATAGCTGTGAATTCCACCATGAATTAGATTTAGACATCGGAAGTGTAGAGAAGTACAAAGAGGAGATAGTAGTTCTAATATGACTGTAGACATTTTGTTTGACAGATGTTCAGGTAAAAAAAAAAAATCTTTTCTACCTTTCTTTTTTTCTCACTTTTACTCTTCCTCCTCTCTCTCCGTCTTCCCACCCTCAGACAGTAAACCAGAGAGTCTGGAGGCTCACAAGATTAAGACGGCATTCTTTACACACCCCACACTGACCGAGATTGGACGCCGGCTCGTCTCACACTACTTCCTTCTCACAGAGGAAGAGCTGGCAATGTGGGAAGAGGACCCAGAGAGCTTTGGTAATATCACATCCCCAGACACACAGGCTGAATCCTAATGTGCAGACTTATCTGCTCCTGCAGACTGCCAGAGTTAACAGGCACGTTCTTGAGAAGTCCACATTACCAAATTCTGAAATTCATGAAGTCAGCAATCGCCACAATTTGTGTACTGGTGATGCTGTATTCATGCATGAAGGTTAGGTGTTGGACACACTAATAATAGCCCAAATAGTCATTCCTTGAATAGTCAAATGTATGGTTTTCATACAACTTTCACCCAACATCTACCATTACCAGAGTTAATGCTGTGCAATCTAAGTCAATTGAGCGTTTTGTTATGCAGATCAAACAATATGAAACTGAGATTAATCTAAAGCAGCAATGCTCTACACATCCACATGTTGTAAAAAACCAAAAGTACTGATGTGGATTACTTTTTTCCCTTTTTGGAAAAATGCTCCACGAAATAGATAAGAAAGTAAAGATGTTGGTGTTTGTAGCTAGGTGTGGCAGAGATTTTGTATATCTGTGACAAAGTTCTCGGCAGCACCGTGCCCGTGCATACTTGATAATAATGACAACAACGACTCAAATGCAACACTTGATTAAGCTGAGGCCATACATGTAAAGGCCCTATGCGGTTGTTGGGCATGTAGATTTAGTCTTCCAGTCAGACAGAACCCCACATGTATGTACAAATACATTTGCACTTTTTCTCAGACCAAATGTACAGTGTTTCAGCTGAGCAGCCCCCATTGTAATCTCCAGACCTGCATTTCCTAGTAGGTAACCATTTGCCATCTCGGAATCTAGTTCAGGCCAGTTGTGGCATTAGCTTGACAGTCCTCCATAGACAGCAGTCCTCACACTTTTCCTTTTTCTTCTAGCTGTTGAAGAAACAGGCGGTGACTCTTGGAAATACAGTTTACGGGTATGTAAAACACAACAACACACACACAGAAATTACATTTATTACTTGTGAAGGGGTAAACCGAAACTCAGACAGAGAGGTCCTCGATGATTTTAAGTACTTTTGTGTTCTTGTAATGCGTAGTGATGATCGTTGTACACACAGTCCTCCACCCTTCCCTCAACTAAAAAATAAATGACGCCAGCCTCCAGCTTTACAGTGGAGAAGAGGAGAAATTATTTTAACAAGAAACTGAATCTGGCCCCTGTGTTTAATCAAAGTGTCTGCTTTGCCAAGATAAAGTTTACATTTTTCAGGACAAAAAACAGAACTTGATGTTTTAGTTCCACCCTTGAAATCATAAACAAATGAATTAAAAGAACCATAACACATTACAGCAACACTTTTTTAATTTAATGCAATTGCTGTAATATTACCTTTTTTTACAAATATTTTTTAGTGTGTGCTATTTTTTTCAAATTCTATGTGGTGCCGCATAGTAGCATCATAAACCAGTTAGTGGTCCCTGGGGCTGTCTCTGTCTCTGTCTCTGTGGCTGTCTAGTTGATAGTGGCTTATCTTGAGCTCTTTTTCGGTGTCATGACATAATCTCTTATTCAGTGTCTTAGTTTTTTCTTTTTACCCCTCATTTCTCTTCCCTTCTCTCTCTGTGTTAAGCCCCATCTACTTACTTTTGTCAGTTCGGCTGACAACCTTCTGTTCTGCTGTTATTTTTAAGTGTAGTAGAGGATTTATTCATTGAACCGCATGGTCTTGTTGTCAAAGTTCTGATTCGCTTAAAGCACACTGGCATTAGAGTCTAGAGCTTATTCAATAACTAATTACTTCACAATTTAGAATTATCAAATGAAACACTGAGCTAGTTGTTCTTGCTTTTAGTTGCATCAGTGTTCTTTTTTGTTAGGTCAGTGTTAGGGTGCTTTTGTTAAAAATAGCTCCCTAAAGCTGCAAGTTTTCAAAGACACATGGCTCTGTAGATCTATGCAAAAAAGGCTAACTGTATTGGTTGCAGAGGCTAATCTTAGACTATATTTTGTCCTAATATAGCATCTGAACACACACACACACACACACACACACACACACACACACACACACACACACACACACACACACACACACACACACACCACACACACACACACACACACCCTTGTATGTGTATTTATAACTCTTGAAACATTAACTTTTGTTCCCACAGTAAATGCCCTCTTTTAACCTTTGTATTAGCACATTGTGGTGCTCAGGATGATTCATGGATCAAATGTCACTCTCCATCTATTCCTCCCATGGTCACCAATTTTAATAGCTGATTATAGATGGCCTCTCCCCGTCAATATATCACCAGTCTATATTTTCCCAACAGAACAAGGGTTTGTGTTTGTCTTAATCCTGTATCTGACATCTGACCTCTTGCCATCAAGGCGGAGAGGTTATACCTACAGTACATGCTGTGAGATGTCCCACACATGCACATACCCTGTAACACACAGCATGTGTTCTTGAATTGGCTCAGCCCATGTTGTCAGCTTTCCTAAACCTTTAAGTTTTTATTTTTTTTAACATTAAAAACCCAAGAAACTACTGAGGCTGGTTGGAGTACATTTTTTTCTTTTTGAACACACACAGACAAATATCACATTAATATTTTATTGAACCCTGAGCTCCAAGCGTGGCCATTGTTTGTCTGTGTTTGTACATGAGTCTCTTTGTATTACACGTATCCCAGGTATAGGTGCCGTTCCCCTTCACCATCACTAAGTGCCCAAACAAACCAATGCAGGCTGCTACGAAATGGGAGAACTGGGAGAAAAACAATGATTAACCTTCTTCCTTTTTGTCTCGTCTGCTCTCTTCCTTCATTTAGCCCTGTACAGAAGTATTGTTCCTGGATATCTTCCACAACTACAACCAGACACTGATCCTTTCTACTGGATAGGGTTCAAACTCCGGGGTCTTGAATGCATTTCTATTATTCCTCCAGTCTGCTTTTTTAACATCTTTCATAAAAGAAAACGGTACTCTTTGTCGTTTATTCTAACCTTTAAAACTTTGCTTTCTTCATTCGGCTTTTAAATCTTTTTAAATTCGGTTTAGTTAAAACCCTTTACTTAAGGTGTTTTCTTTGGAGGTGCCCGGTCAATTTTTTTGGGGTTAATTTAAAAGTGTTTTTTTTATTTGTCCCCTCAAGGATTAAATCCTTTTTAATGTTTTTACAAATTTTAATTATTAAAGTTTTCTTTTTATTGCATGCACCCAATCCTTGTAAAATGCTCTTCAGATAAAATTGCCTTGCACTGCGCACACAGTATGCCCAAGTTTCCTTTCCCATATGTCCCCCTTTTTACTAAAAAAAGTAGCCTTGCCTAGGAGTAAATTATACATATTTCATGTATCAGAAAGCTGCAAAGCATCTAGGTTTGTTTGTGTTGCTTTTAACAGTCGCAGTATGTTGAACATGCCATATATTGGTTTGACAGCACCTTCAAGTTCCCTGGTGACGACCTCCACCATTACAACCACTCACAACTCTCTAGTATCACATACACCACACTGTTTGTGTAGTTTTTGTTCTGTTGCTGAATTAGCAGCGCCATCATCCCTCAAGTGACCGGATTACGGGGTTGTCTTCCGGGGCCGGCCTACCAAACTGTTTTGTTGTTAATGCAAGGGGAAATGATTCTTTTGGAGAAAGGAAAGGGGCCAAATGGTGATTCTGGGGTTGAAGAAAGGTTGTTTCGAGAACTGTGTACACCCGGACTATCAAAGGGGGAACCGACCGGTAAAATTGAGACAAGACTGAATAGGGGGCCAGTAGTTTTAATTTTGCAACTGTGTATGTTGGTTCCACTGATTTTTTAAAATGATACAATTTTTTATTATTAAAAAAAATTGAACTGTTCATGTTCAAAACAAACTAAAAAAATATCTGGGGTATGTGTCTTCTTTGCGGGCCCAAACCATTGGGGAAAGACTCCGTTCATTGCAAATGAAGGATCAGGGATCAATAGGCTTCCCTTTTTAAAACCCTCATGTGTCCTTGGGAAAATTACCCTTTTTCCTATATCAATGTTTTTTTTAATTTAAAACCAAAAAACATGATTGTTCCCCAACCTTTTTGGGCAAGTACAAATCCACTTTCATTCTTTTGGGGGTTCATAAATTGTATAGCATTTTAAAAAACAAATAAAAAGGGGTTTTTGAAATAATTGAGTAAACTTACAATTCCATTCTGTGTTTCCTCAACATCCTTTCCCCCTTTTTAATTTTAGTCAAAATTTAATTTCTGTTTTTCTAACCAACATGTGGTTATTCCTATAATGAGTTTTTTGACCAAAAATTCCCAAAATACTGAAAAACAAAAGTAAATTTTTAGTGTTACTGTGTTTTGTTACAAATAAAAAAAAGGGGCAAACTTGAAAAGGGCAAAAATGTAAAAAAATAGAAATGTCGTTTAAAAACAAAGTGTTGATTTTCAATTTGACGGAAGACAACCAGGGTTTACATCTGTTTAACTCTTCTATTTACAAAACCCCATTTTATCAGCCAGGGTATTACTAACTGTTTTTGGCTCAAAAAAAAGTCTGACTTTGTTAAAATTACTTTTTTTTATCTTTAACACAAATTAAAGGGTTTGTTCAATTTTCTTTTTATAAAATTCTCCAACCACAATCCCAAAACAATGAAAAACCCAGGAGCAGGAGGCTGGGTAAATTGACTTTTTTTAAAAAGCTACGGGTGCTAACAATCATTTGGGAAAAGATAAAATCTGAAAAACGCAAAAACTAAAATATGATTTTTTTGCAAAACGCTCCTCACTTATCTCTTAGTCCGGGGCACTTGTTTCCCCCTTCCCCTTTTTTTTTTTTTACTTCCTCTTTTACTCCTCTCCTCTTAGTATTTTAACTCTGACGGTCGGGCGCTTCTCTTGGTTGCAACATCAAACTAAAACACGACAGTTGGATTTCCTGCTATTAGGGCCTGTGTAGAACTAATGCCTCGAGATCGCACGCTTTCTAAATTTTTTAAAAAAGCAGGTCCCGGATGATGAAGCTGTGCTTGGCAGCGCATTTAATTTAAAGTGGCTGTTAGAGCTAAGCTCGTTGAAGAGCCAAAACACTTTATGACGCGGGGCTGTTTTTTTAAAAAGTCAAAGTTGTGCAAATAAATTGCTTGAAATTGCTTAAAAGATGGGGCCTGTTTTTTTTTTCTCATTGAACTGAGCTTCAAAGTGGACCAGAAACCCCCTTGCCCATCCTATTTGTCAATTGCAATGACTGTGTAAATGACCATTAATTTTCTAAAAAATTAACACCTGCTTAGACCCTTTTTTTAAGTGACATACTGCCCCCTGCCTTCATGCATAAACCACCCTGAAAGGGAAAAATATAAATTTTTTTTATCCTGGTACGGGGAACATCTACTTTTTCACTTCCTGTCTTTTGACATTTCTTACCTTCCTTTTCTTTGGCGTTTCTTTTTTCCCTTTCCTCTCACCCACAATCACACCACTCCATAGAGATCTGAACCCAAAAATACTCCTGCACAGTGCACCTTCATAAAACAAAAATGCAAAAATTGAAAAAATTTCAGTTTCCCTCTGTTAATTCCTCCCCCCCTTTTTTACTCTTTCCCCCTTTCCTTTTTGCCATCTCAGAAATTTATTATTTTAACCCCTTGTAAAATAAAACTACATTGTTCCCCATTGTACATAACCGAGGGGACTTAATGGGTAATTGTAAAAAACGTATCCCCAGGGGAACAAACTTTCCATGGTTTTTCTGAAGTAGGGCAGTGCCACTATAGGGTTTTTACTGTATTTTTCCCCTTTAAACTCCCCCTTTTTTGCATATAAGCTCATTAAAACTTTTCTATACCCCCTTTCCTTCATAGCTTCACTATACTTTGCATCTCTTTTCTGTTATCGGGGAACTTAAAACTATTCAAGTAATGCAATGCATTGCTCTTGGCTAAAGCTCTTGGCTACTGTGACTAAATAATTAAGATATTCTGACTGTTGTTGTGGTTGTTTTGTCCGCAGTTTACAATGCAGTTTGGGCTGGCACTTATGACTTTTGACAACGTGGGCTTTGGGGAATGGGTTTAAAAATCGCTTCTTGGGGGGCGCAATTTGGGCCTCACGTATGGTGCATTTGTCACAGCGTCTTTTACAAACATCTAATATGGATACCTTTTAAGTAGTTTTTGCTAAGAATTAATTCAACATTACTAAACACCTAAAATGTTTTCCGGTGCAAATCATCCACATCCTAATGTCTAATATACTCAAAAAAGAATGTGGTGGGCTTTCCTCTGGAGGTTTTGTATTGTTTTTTTGTATAACTGCATTTACTAACTAATTAATTTCTTCTGGGGCCCCTTGTATGATATATTTTTAAATGCTTCATTTAGAAAAGGGAATGACCTTGAAAAAACACATTTTTTTTTTCACGAATTCTAATGAAATGTGGCTTGGCAGTTCTTTTTTAAATGGCTTTGTTTAACTGTACGTGGCTCACTTTTCAACTCAGTGGTTTCTCTCTTCTGTTACATTCCTTTTTTTGGGGCTTTGCACTTAACTATTTTCCTTTTTCCCGCTATTGTTACTGCCAGCAGCAAAGTCAGGCCTCCCCCCAAAGGTCTGTTTGCGCTGATGCTTGGGGTCATGTCGCCAAGGTAACATTTAAAAACTGCTGCTTTTATTCACCAAACACTCTTCAAGCACATCAATGGTCAAACACGCACCATACAGGCTAATTAAAAACAAAAAACCAAAATCTCAAACCTTATCATGTGTTAGAACCGACATAACGTGAGCTGACAAGGGTCTGTAGAAATAAAAAAAAATGAAGTTGCCCGAGTTAGGTTACACAAAGAAGACAAAAAAGTCCCCCTCCACGCCCAAAACAAACAAAACAAAAACCAGCAGCTTCAAAAAGGGCGGCCACCGGCTGGTGCTGACGCAAAATGCTTTCTGCGTGTCCCTGTGGGGTTTGCCACAACCCCGGGGAGTCGATAACCCCTCCGCTTTGTAGCTGGGTCCCCATTGCTGTGGTCATTTCTTTTTAAGTTCAACTCACCTCCACATTATTTTATGTTTTATATTTGAACAAATTGAGCTCATTGATAAAATGAGCGGCACAGAGATGATGCCAAACACCACCGCTGTTGTTTTTCCTGTGTCTTGTGCACTCAAGATATACTTATCTCCCAGTGGAGTGCATTAGTCACAATAATGTACTCCCTCAGACATTTCACAAAAAACCCCGCTGGTCAAATAGATGAAGCCATCGCATAAAAAATTCTGACATGCTCGATCAATGCTCGGAGAGGGTACCCAGGCATACAAAGAAGACACTGTAGAAGATCATCACTGTTGCTTGTAGTGTTACTGTTATGGATCTTACCACAAGTCAGTAACAACAACGCACAGTTATTTAAAATACATCTACCAGTAACTAAATTAACCAGTACCCCTCCCATCCAGCCCACATCTTCTTCCCATGCTTTTTTCAAAGAACTTACATATATATTTGATCTAAAAAACAATCTTTTAAAGCAGCATCTTTTTCAGGACCCCATATGCTGAAATGTATACACATTCAAATGATCTGTAGGCAATGTGGGTGTATTTGATAAGCTGGGGAACTGAACTACACATACCTTTTATTTTTGTTTCCTATCTTGTCACCTTTTTCACTACTCCAGTGTTTGCAGGTCAGATTATGTATAAGTCATTTACTCCACACACTCTCTGTATATCTTTATTCTCTGTATTTATATTTTTCCATTACAAGTACTTACTTTTTCAATATTATTGATGGTCACAGGTGAATATAACTTCTATTATGGTTACCTACTTTATTATTATTACTTTAATTACATATTCGATTTAATTTTAACGTCACTTACTTACACTGCAATATTGTTTTCATGTACTATGGCAACCGCACTTTACTTTACAATACCTTTACTTGACGCCACTTTACTTCAGTCTACCTTCTGCTCATTGTTTGTTTGCCTGTTTTTCTTGTGTGTTTACTTGTTTGTTTGTTTTGCTTTTATTGTAGAAAATGCTACTGTAACAAGGGAATTTCCCCGCTGTGGTATGAATAAAGTATCATCTAATCGGATCTAATCTAATCTAAGGCACATTCACTCAGCGGCCGGAAAGTTCCAAATCCCTGTTCCATACTATGGTGACCCACGATTGAAAGAGCTGTCACACTTTGTGGTAATGACTCAACAAGGGACCTGTAGTATCCAAGCTGACCATGCAGACATCAGTGCTTTGACTGCTAAAGGTTTATAGGCGAATGTTTCTTTTTACTGATGCTTTCAAGTTCTTTCCAAAGGTGTTCAGGTGGATTGCTATCAGGGATTTGCGAGGACCAGGGGACTCATGTACAGTGGTGTGAAAAAGTGTTTGCCCCCTTCCTCATTTCCTGTTCCTTTGCATGTTTGTCACACTTAAGTGTTTCGGAACATCAAACCAATTTAAACAATAGTCAAGGACAACACAAGTAAACAGAAAATGCAATTTGTAAATGAAGGTGTTTATTATTAAAGGTGAAAAAAAAATCCAAACCTCATGGCCCTGTGTGAAAAAGGATGCCCCCCTTGTTAAAACATACTATAAACTATGGTTTGTCCCCCACCTGAGTTAAATTTCTCTAGCCACCCAGGCCTGATTATTGCCAAAACCTGTTCACAATCAAGGCATCACTTAAATGGAGCTGCTTGACACAGTAAGGTCCACCAGAAAAATCCTTAAAAGCTACACATCATGCCGAGACCCAAAGAAATTCAGGTACAATTGAAAAAGAAAGTAATTGAGATCTATCAGTCTGGAAAGGGTTATAAAGCCATTTCCAAAGCTTGGGAATCCAGCGAACCACAGTGAGAGCCATTATCCACAAATGGCGAAGACATGGAACAGTGGTGAACCTTCCCGGAGTGGCCGGCCGCCCAAAATTACCCCCAAAAGCGCAGCGCGACTCATCCAAGAGGTCACAAAAGGGCCCCACCACAACGTCAAAGAAAATGCAGGCCTCACTTGCCTCAGTTAAGGTCAGCGTTCATTGCCTCCATCATCAGGAAAAAGACTTTGGCAAAAAATGGCCTGCATGGCAGAGTTTCCCAAGGAGAAACCACTGCTGAGCAAAAAGAAATCAAAACTCGTCTCAATTTTTCACAACACATCTTGATGATCCCCAAGACTTTTGGGACAACATTCCTGTGGACCCATGAGACAAAAGTGGAACTCTTTGGAAGGTGGTGTGTCCAAGTTATCTGGCGTAGAAGGAACACTGCATTTTATAAAAAGAACATTATACCAACAGTAAAATATGGTGTGGTAGTGTGATGGTCTGGGGGTGGTTTTGTGCTTCAGGACCTGGAAGACTTGCCGTGATAAAAGGAACTATGAATTCTGCTGTCGACCAAGAGATCCTGAAGGAGAATGTCCGACCATCTGTTCGTGTACTCAAGCTGAAAACGAACTTGGGTTCTGCACAGACAATGATCCTAAACACACCAGCAAGTCCACCACCGAATGGCTGAAGAAAAACAAATGAAGACTTTGGAGTGGCCTAGCCAAAGTCCTGACCTGAATCCTATTGAGATGTTGTGGTATGACCTTAAAAAGGCCGTTCATGCTCGAAAACCCTCTAATGTAACTGAATTAGGACAATTCGCAAAGATGAGTGGGCCAAAATTCCTCCAGGACGCTGTAAAAGCCTCATTGCACGTTATCGCAAACGCTTGGTTGCAGTTGTTGCTGCTAAGGGTGACCCAACCAGTTATTGGGTTTAGGGGGCAATGACTTTTTCACACAGTGCCATGATGGTTTGGATTTTTTTTCATCTTTAATAATAAACACCTTCATTTACAAATTGCATTTTGTGTTTACTTGTGTTGTCCTTGACTATTGTTTAAATTGGTTTGATGTTCCGAAACACTTAAGTGTGACAAACATGCAAAGGAACAGGAAATGAGGAAGGGGGCAAACACTTTTTCACACATCTGTATAAACGTTGCGTACGCTGGTTTTCACGGACACTTTGCAATGAATAAAAAAATTAACTTGACGTGAGAATGTGCGGGCCGTCTGCCAAGTCTTTTCTGGCTCTGCAACGTGGCGAAGTCTAACTGAAAAGTGCTGAAAATCACATTACACCGTACAAAATAACGTTTCCACTTCACTTACCGTCATATGTCTGTGATGTCTATGAAAAAACAGAATTTTATCGACTGTTTACTGATTATGTGGATACTTCACATCTTTCACACTAATAATTGTTTAATTCGCAGGCTACTTAACCTCTATGAGGACAGGAAATTGAAATGAAAGTCCAGTAAGAAAATATTTTCAGTCATCCTCTGTATTTTCCATGGATGAAATAGCTTACTCGCAAAAAGATCTGCACGGGAAAATGCAATAGTATCTGGGAGTCCCTACTTGCGGCGGCTCAGACATTCATGGGACCCATCTCCCCAGGAACAAACCCTGTGTCGGGTGGGCAAACTCATTGGATGTGTAATTGATCCCGTGGATGATTTGTAGGCTGTGTAAGTGAACAAGGTGTACCCATGCCACCAAACACAGGGCCGTGTTGACTGTCTTGATTCCGCACATATCTCTGTTACTGTAGTCCTATTTATTATTTCAAAAATGAGTGGATCTGTGTGCGCTGTCATCTGCCGTGGAGACGCTGGCCTTTGCTAACCTCTTCCCCTCCTGAGTCGGGTCTCCCGCCCGCTGGACTCCGTTTCACTGAGCCTACTAACGCTTACATTACATCAGGGGGATCAAACTGCTTATTGTGCATCATTTGGACTGACACTGAGATGCATGTCGTTCTGTATCTGGTGTGGCGCTGCCGCTATTGGCTTGATTTCCACTTCAACAGTATATTTCTTTTTTTTTTTAATTTCTACCATGGTTCGGCGCTTTCACCATTTGCCACTCTGGGCATTTTCTTTTATTGCTTATCCAAGATGACAAACCTCCAAAATGAACATTCTTTTCTCGCCTCCACCTCCGCGATCAGCACCTCCAACGTTACAAGAAGTTTTTTTTCCCGTCTTGCAGCGGGATAACCTGTTGTGATCGGACAAAAAATGACATCAAATTTATAGTCATTTCCAAATGAATTTATGGGAGGAGGCAAGGTGGGGTCGGTGGCTCGTTCACGTGTGCTCAATTTCACGCGGTGATGTATAAAGGAAAGGTGCGCGGGACCTGGCGTACGCCCGGTTTTATACATGTGAATATTTCTTTACGTGGGTACTTTTCAAGTTTTGGCTGTATGCCATCTTCTGGTATGAAAGCTGTTTAATACATGAGGCCCCAGGCCATGAAATGTGAGTTGTAATTACTTGAAATGGCCTATGCCAGCTGACTTTTCTCCATTTTGTTCAAGTGTTTTGTGCTCTCATACATTCAGAGAAATGCCTCAAATCATCCTATCTGGCACTCAAAAATAATAATTCTTTCTTAACAATACTTTTTCTGTGTGTTCAATAACATTTAAAGTCCAAATGAAATAACATTGTCATTGCTTTTCGTGGTAAAAAATAATGTCAACGTATTTATTATTAACTGTAAAAATAGTATGGCCAGCTAACAAAGACAAGCGACATGGGCTAAAATGTTTTCCCAACTTGGCAATATCCCACCAGAAGCAGAAGGACAATAATTATATTGGCATCTGCCAAAACCCCATTCAAAGCAGATTTTCTGGCCGACACACTTGCACATTTGTTGCCGTTACCATAGTATTCCCAGATCATTTTGCACTGCCTGGCTTCCTTCGCCCTCTGGGCATTAGATGTTGGAGGGGTTTATACTGCTTGCTTATTTGGACCTTGATTTACATCACACAGAACATAATGAAATACTAAAAATGAACAACCCTATGCTAAGCGGGAGAGGTGCTTTTTACTAAACAAAACTAGTACAGTTTCTATGGAGAAACCAGTAGCATTAGACCACCTTAATTAATGTTGACCTGAGTCTCTGGGGTTTGGATTAAGGTCTGCTCCCCCCTGTTTCAACACCTGCAGGATTTCTGCTGCCTGCCTGCCTGCCTGCCTGCCTGCCTCTCAGCTGGCAATGTGACATTTTTGTGATATTCTCGTGTTGCAACGGCTCACTTATGTCTATCAGCAATCAGGCAATAATACCACGGTTGGCAAATTTACTGTTTTATCATTTGCTCTGCATGGAGCTGTAACGAAGTCTGTTCTAGGTGAATATTGACAGCTTTAGGCCTTTTTTTTTTTTACACATCAGCCTAAACGTTTTCCTACCTATCACTTCAAGGCCGATACGAATATTTGCGTTGCAAACATTCCACCAAAAATTAAAGGTTCGCACCGTCAAACAATAATCGATTCATGACCGAGATTCTCGGTCTTAAGAACTATTTTTATGATGTTTAAAATTGAGATCAGATTTACTTACTGTATATAAGTAACTGAAAAATGATTCTCTGATATAGATATATATAGACAGATATTTATTGATCCCAAAAAAATGGGAAATTATGGTGTTACAGCAGCAAACATACATCAGTCCTGCAGCACAGAATATAAATATAAATGAAATACTAGGATACAATATACATACATACAATGTACATTATGTCAGCTGATTGTCAGCCTTCATGTCATCCATTGTAATCTTGAAACATACAACTTGTCTGAAAACAGAAACGTACGAGATGGCATCACTGCGACATTTTAAGAAAGCATAATCATCATGGCTTTGACAGTTTTATTTATTTGCAATTTTAATCATCTTAAACTTTTTATTTAAATCTCTGAATAATCATATCACCCCTGTTTTCCAAAAAAATATATAAAAAAATGTCACTTTGATTTCCCATTTGTATGCCAGAAGGATGAGCAGGGTCGCTGACAGCTGTGCAAAGTTGTGGAGGAGGAACCAGGTTTAGCATGAATGAGTCACGTCGAACCTTTGGCTGATGAATAAATACCCCCGTCTACCTGGCTTCCACTTTGCATGATAAACCAACCGGCTGGACCCTCCCCAGCTAAAAAAAGTTATTTTGTATTTGTTAGTTACAGTCAAAAAATAATTTTTGATTCATTGAATGATTAATAATCAGCATAATGAGTATGTCAAAAATAATGCTGACGATTGTTTTTTTTTTTTTGTTACATAACATTAAACTCACATAAAAATTCAAACATGCCAGTGGTTGTTTACTGCACTTTGTATAAAACAAAACCTATGATATTTACTGTATATTTTTAATTTATTGTCTAACATATTACTCCAAAGCGCCACCACCAAAGAGCGCAAGCCTCCAAAAGAATGACCTTTTATGTGGCTTAGTGTGACAACAGATAATAATCTGCAATTTGGTTTATTCTTGATGTCACAGACTTGTTATCTGAGCATCAGTATTTTGTTGCCAAGCTGTTGCTTGGAACCTGAATGTATGCAGGGCCATTTTCCGCTGGCGCTGCCTCGTCTGCTATACCATGTTGGAACCATCCCACGTGTGGCTATCTCTGTAAAAGCGTATACAAAATCTCATCCCGCTTCCTTTGTTTTCCTTTTAAAGCAGTTGGATAATGGTTAATTCTCCGTGCATGCTCCACTGCTTCTTGTAGTTTAATACAGGAGTGTCTAAGTGCCACATTGTGCTTAAGAGGACGAGAAGTCAAGTCCAAATAGCATGTAGCATAATGTTGTCAGTGACAGTAATCTACAGGCTAAGTTTTACTTTTTAAAAATGCTTTTGGCAGAGACTAATTTGAAATGTATTTGGAAATCAATTATACCGATTGTCTGAAGAAAACACACATGTAAGCTTTTGTGCCTAATTATACACACACACACACACACACACACACACACACACACACACACACACACACACACACACACACACACACACAATCTAATGCACACAGCGTTGTTTTCCATCTCCAACTCCTGAGTCATGCTGCGGTTAGTATCTTCTGGCTGGTAGCCCAGACTGTGGTCTCTGGCTCCCTGTGGATATTTTATAAGAAGCCAACAAGAATGTCACCTCCCTCGCCCCCTCTCTATTATCCTCCCTTCTCTCTGTGCCATCAGTCCTCCATCTGTTTATTTCCGTCAAGCCGGTCCTCGGGTTACAAACAAGGGCAGATGCAGAGGGACACTTCTTGCCTTCCCGATAGAACTGTTGAAAAACCATCAGTTCCGGACATGTAGTGCCTCACATTTGGGACATGCACCGCACGTCATTTTAATTCATATCACACACTACTTAACCCCGAGTGGATTTTTGATCATTCTAGTTTTTGAACTAGGTTGCTTCCCTTATTTAGTTTTTTAACTAACCATGTCCCTCAGGCTCTGCTGGCATGCATCCATTCAACACTTAAACCGCTGGGCTTTTTAGGGGTATAACCGCCAATCCCCAGGTTGTGTCTATATGTGTGTACATGTGTTTTTAACGGGCATCGACTCTCCTACTATAAATAAGTTTGTTTTGTAATGAGCACACTACACCAATTCCTAGCAACTTTGTTGCATGGCAATAAACTATTGAATTGAATCTGGATTCAATCTAAAAGCTTGAACCCACACAAAACTGCAAATACTCTGAGCAGTGTAAAATGTGCTATTTTGCTATCTACCTTTTTTTTTTAGAAAAATATGTTTTTAGTCCGGTCATTTTCGCTGTTGTTCAGTTCATTACACACGTTTTGGAGGTGTCTGTCAGCAACTCCTGCAAAAAAAATCATTCTATAATAACACCATATATTTTAATGATAATATAAAGAATGAAATAAATCGCTTAGGATTCAAACACCACTACAAAAGGCCGAACACACTATATAGTGCACTATTTCCTTGATAGGGAACGGTTTCAAACATAGCTAAAGGAAATAATTTTTAGCATTTTTACTTTGGCAATTAAACTAAAATGGTTAATATAATCACAGTGCAAATGATTACTTTATCACATACTTTTTTGTCTTAAGTAATAATGACAATAAATCAACCAGCATTTATATTTATCTCCATTTCTCCTGTGTGCAGTGCGTCTTTCAGTTCAACAGTTAACACACAACCTTCTAATCTAATATCACACATCCACACTAACCTAGAATAATACAATTTTGAAGCTTTAGTTTTTTTGTTCAAATGAGTCCCATAAATAACATTCATAATATTATTTAAGCGTAATATTGCTCACACTGGACTCCTGATACAACTTTTATAGTCACAGAAAATGTAATTAGTATCGCTTTCATTTCTTTCATTTTTTTCTTCAAAATATGTTTATTGCTCAAACCTCGGGAATTATTACAGGCTGTGTAGGGAATACCAAAGGGTAGCAGGTTTGGTAGCAGATTTGACATTTTTCTTGTTTTTAAAACAAAACAAAAACGCAGAAACACATACATTCCTACCCATCTCCCCCCCCCCCTCCCCTCTCACCCTTTAACCAGATACTAAACCTGTATCTTCCATTCGTCTAACTTACCCACCCATCCCCCTCCCCTTCTCCATCTCGACCCGTCCTATCGCTTTCATTTCACATTTTACTCCTTAGTGTGATAATAAGTGCATAAATGAATATTGGCAAGCAAATGAGTTTCTATTGCTTATTCATTTTCTCAAAGCGCTGTTCAGGCGTCATGCAAATGCATACATTTGGCTGCGGAGGAGAATACCAACTATAATCAGCATTTCTCCTTGCGACTCAAGGAATGTCCAGCATCTGTGTTTAGGAAAGGTCAGGGTGGGAGGGAAACATAGCAGACACAATGACAGAATAATTTACATTTTTTAATCACAATGTTAAATGGGCTATGGCGGTTCTAGTGGTACACAATTACACAAACACTCATTCTTAACAAACACTTTCTTGTTCTTTTTCTCAGTTTGTCCCTTGGGTTGTGTTTTGAGCCAGTTTTGTGTGTAAATCCCACCGCGGTCTTCAATATCCTGTGTAAAAGTTCATCTATCTTTACCTATCTGAGGACTCTAAATCTAACCCATACTTTGGTTGTTCACAGTTCAGTGTGCCGCCAGATTACACATAGTCTTGATGTTGGATATGTGAAATAAAAGGACAGTGATATGACTTTCTCCCTCAGAGCACAAATTATACTGCAGTCTCTAACAACTTAAAACGCTCTTCAAAGCAATTTCAGGATAAGCCATGAGCGATGGCAAATTTCATCATTTGAATAGCTGGCCAAGTTATTTTTTAATGGATCCATAAGTACTGTAGCTGCATTGTGGAGATAAGATTGGATAGTTAATTTCTATAAGTTATGATATGGATGAAGAGTGCAGATAAGAAGTTTTGTATGTAAGAAGTATTTCTCTGAAACCACAAATAACTCCTCTCCACTCCCTTCTTTCCTCTCCAGATACAAGTTGATTCGCCGCCGCGTCATCTGGCTAATAGGACAGTGGATCTCGGTCAAGTTCAAATCTGACCTTCGACCTTTACTCTACGAGGTCATCCTGAGCCTCATGCAGGATCCCGACTTGGTGGTAAGGCAGCTAAAGACACCAGGTTGTTTTTGTAAACTGCTTATTGGGGCTGGAGTGGCAGATTCCCAGAAAACATTCAATTTGAAATGACTGAAATGGGCCCTTAGTGAAAGTGCACAGTAAGCGACACTAACCCATTTCTCAGTTAAACAGCACGAAGCCAAAGCTTTTATGCTGCCAATTTTCTACCAACAAAGCAGAACCTAGTTAGTCAGTGATTGCAGGAAGGTTTTGTCATCTAATTTCTCAACATGCTATTTTTTTTTTCTTTCCTTTTTTATAGAGGGAATTTCTGTGAATAGTTTTGATTTTAAAAGCTAAAGCTTTCATGTATTCATTAACATTTTTTTCAGCCGTGGCCTTGATAAACTGCAGTGTGATCCTATTTTGTGGATAAGTGGATATTATAGTGCCGTAGTCATACTCAATTTAAATTACGGTACATTTCGCCATCCTTGGGTTTCTTGCCTCATGAGCCATGCACTTGATTAATATGTTTTCTTTTAACAGAATTTATATGAAAGAATGTTGAAATATCCTCTCATCGTTAACAATTTAACATTAGATTTTACCGTTCTAAGTAGCTGGCTTCATTCTCTCTGTCTAACTGCCTCTCTTCATACTCCATCAGTATCAGTACTTTTAAAGTATGTTCATTTGCATTCATCTTATTTGCAATACATATAGAATGTGATGATAATGTAATTAAAATAATAAGACACGCATTGGAGAGCCCATGCAAAAGCCATGTCCTGATAATGCCAATGTGATGGACGGAAGCAGGAACTCAGTAACATTTGTGCAGCACTCTAATGTTAATTGTATGTCCCCACTCAGGGCGTGCATGATGCATTATTCATTTTGAGTACTTTATTTACATTAAGGGTACAGAAGCACCCATGGTGACACTAATGATGTTAAATAGTATAGATTGGTATATAGTACCCTCATTTTGTTTTCACAGCCATTTAACTGCAATTGGACCTGATGCCACTTGTTGCTATGGATACCAATTAACTAAGGCAGGTCATATCTCTCATTTCATTACTTGGCTTTATAATAAAATGATAAGCATGCAGCTGTAGCTGCGGTATTATACTTGTTTATGTAGCATATGCATTTAGCTAGTTAGCTCCCTATGCATTGAGAATTCAGTGGCTCATTATGAAGTCCTTCTTTATAGGCCCCCAGGGCATTATTTTATTTTGTACTCATAAAAAAATGGGTGCATTTAAATTTAGGTGCTTATTTTCATCATTAGGTTTTCATTTTCCCCTTTTCCCACTCTTGTGAAGCCACATGGAAATTGAGATAATTCAAAGAAATCAATGTATTCATTGGTTTTACATATCTCCTACCTACCAAACCAGCCAATGTATAGTTTAAATATGTAAAATTAGATTCACGACACAAAGTATAATCAAGTGCCATACATTGGATTTTGTTTTGTTTGAAAGTTTTACAAGAGGCGTAATGGCTTGCTGTTAGGTCAGTGACCAGCTCAACCATCATATTGTGATTCTTGATCCATATTGTCTGGGCCAATTAGAACCTCTTGACCAGAATGAATTGTTACCTTTTTATGGGGCTAATGGAGAAAATGGCTTTCTATCATTTAGTCCAGTTGGTTATCAATATCTCTATTGCTTTTCTGCGGACCTTGTTCAGATGGAAAGAAACAGTTATATTTATCTCTGACATTTCAGTTCCTGTGTATTATTGAAAGGAATAATTGACCGGAGACTTGTAAAAACTGTAGATCAAGTAAATTGTAGTTTTATCAAAATGGTCATTTAACACGTGGGCTTAATGGTTTTCCTGAATGACCTCAGTCAGTTGTGGTGCCTTTTGATTTCTTAAAAATGGCCTTTCTCAAACAAGAACTGTCTTAATTAATAAGCACTTGCTTTTTTGGTGGAAGAGAGAACACTAGACTCTGACACTATTGCAGCTTGCCTGAACGTGTCTTTTTTTCTTCTTCATTTTGGGGACATTCGCCTTAGCTTTTCTGTGCCTGCTTAGTGTTTTTTTTTGTTTTGTTTTTTACATTCTGCTGTATTATCTGCTTTTTTAACCACTCAAGCTCTAAGCCTCGCACAAAGATCAGTCTGCTACATACATTTCTCCTAAACATCAGGGAGACCTGGTCACCTGGCATCCATATTCAATTTAGGTGTTTTGCCTGACTGTCTTAAACAACAAATAGGCTTGTAGGGAGTTATGAGCTGGGTAATATAACTGTTCCTTGAATGTGATTAGTGAAATCTTCAAACAACCCTTAAGTATCTAAAATAAGCGTATTAAGCCTCTTCTTTCTGAGGAATCTACAGCATTCTTTGCTAATTTTCAGCCCTTGTCCTGCACGATGCCAAGATGTGCGTCCCCTCCGTTGATAATGTATCATCTTAGCCACAAAACCCGTCCGTCAACTCCCAAGCAGCGTTTCAAATTTCTTGGGTTTAAAAGAGAGACTGAATAAGTAACCGATATTTAAAAAAAAAAAAAAAAAAGTAACCACTGTAACATTTTTATTGACCTCCATGTTGCTTTCTACGCAGAAAGCGGTCGGAGGCAAGCGGTTGGAGCAGAGGAGAGTAATATAAGCTTATATTCATGAAGTTTAGTGCTGAAGATATCAAGGGAATGGACAGAATAGTTTGCATTTACTGGAAAGCTGTAAAAAGAAAAGAACACCATTTTCCGGCATATTCGTGACGTTGTACGTGACACACCGTCGTCTCCTGCCAGTTGGAAATGAGGCTATCGACTATTTTTAGCGGGTTTTCCTGCGTTTAAAAAACCAGCATATTCACGCTAATTTGGGTTGAAAAAGGGAATGACATTCATGAGCTGAATGGTAGATCTCATGCCAGTTGCTTGCAGCCTTCTGTTGTATTGTGCCAGTTTTTCTATCCTCATTTCCTCCCAATACATTCTCCTCTTAGTAACATCTGCATTCTTTTCAGATTTTGACTCAGTTTCTGAGTAAAGGCTAAACAAATCTTGGTAGCAAATTTAACTTTTTCTGTTTTTAGGCCATTTTTATTCCCAGTGGGAGATAATAAGTTATGACGTTTTAGTCAACAGTTTGTCCCATTTCTGCTCACTTTTCCTTGACTGCAGGAAGGCTTTGAAGCATTCTGAATATGGATTTTATACCTCAGAGGCGATTTCATGAAATCATGATGGTATTGGATCATGTTTTTAGTTACTGTACATTAAATGCACCATCCTGGTTGACAGCGGTTTTGAACCGCAAACTGTTGGTTGAAGTTGGACTGAATTGTAATCAACTTTTCTTAAGATCAGAATTTGTCTCAGATACCCAAATTACATCAGGAGGCTTTTTTACCATGCCAAACATAAATATTTGTTGTCAGTGTAACTTCCAATCGGTGTGAAATTAATAATTTTGTGTTTAAATTATTTGAGAAATCTAGAACACTATGAATTAATCATATCTTTCTCTTCGCAAAAGCCAAATTTTGGCTCTCTAATTCCAGTGATTTTAGTGATAAACAAGCTGTAGCTACATTTTCTGCAAATTATTGCTGTTTATCTGCTCTATTTCTAGTTTCTAGATAAAACTTGTTTATTGCTTTCTCTTTTGTCTTTGCGGTTATTGTCTATTAGGCCACACTGAACCTTTACCCACTCCTGGGCTGTTTTAGCCGATGCCATATCTTTTAAATCAATCTAAGGTCCAGGTAGTCTCACATTGCCAGACCTATCTCCATCGCTCTGCGGATTAAGGTCTGGCTACACACACACACACACACACACACACACACACACACACACACACACACACACACACACACACACACACACACACACACACACACACACACACACACACACACACACACACACACACACTCCAGGATAGAAGAAAAAATGCTCTGGCTTGTTAGGATTTTTTTTTTTTGTGATCAGTTTTTTCATTTTTTATATTTAAGAAACACAACCAAAAAAACGGCCAAAAAAACAGGAAAGACAGATGGGAGACAAAACCAAACACACACACACACACACACACAAACAGACACACACACACACAGACACAGACACAGACACAAGACAAGGGACCAAACACCTGCACAAGTCCGGGCTTTATCACAAGGCTACAGACCTTGGCGGTCGCTAAGCTCAGGAAGCAGCGACAATGGCTTTGCATTTGCACCGCAAACGACAACCCCCACTTGCAATATGACATGCGTTTAACTATTTAATGCACTAAGGCTGTTTAAATTAGCTGGATACATGGTTAAACATCTGTTACTTTGTCCATAGCAGTCCCCACCAATCGGTCCCAAAATGTCTGCGGAAATAGAGTGGGGCTCAAAAGTTTGGGCACCCAAGGTAAAAATGTGTATTAAATTGCATAAAGATAAATAAATCTCCAAAAGGCATCAAACGACAGATTAGACGTTCGTTTAATATGTCACAAAAAGTTTGATTTTGTTTCCATCATTTACACTTTCAAAATAACAGAAAACTAAAAAATGGCGTTTTGGGCACCCTGCAGAGTTTATAGCATGCACCTCCCCCTTTGGAAAGCTGAGACCTAACAGTATCATGGGTTGTTCTCTCATTGTCTGGAAAGACCAGGTGATGTCATTCTTAAGGTTTTAAATGCCCAGACTCATCTGATCTTGCCCCACAATCAGCACCATGAGTTCTTCTAAGCAGTTGTCTAGAAAACTGAAACTGAAAATAGAAAATAGGCTATAAGAAGATAGCAAAGAGTTTTCAGATGCCAATATCCTCTGTTCAGATACTTGTACAAATATGGTCTACACGGAAGAGTCATCAGAAGAAAACCTCTTATACGTCCTCACCACAAAAATCAAATGAACATATAGACCAGTCTGATGCATTGTGGAAACAAGTTCTGTGGACCAATGAGGTTAAAATACAACTTTTTGGCCGGAATGAGCAAAGGTACTGTACGTTTGGAGAAGAAAGGGCACAGAATTTAATGAAAGAACCTCTGTCCAACTGTTAAGCAGGGGGGTGGATCAATCATGCTTTGGGGTTGTATTGCAGCCCGTGGCACAGGGAACATTTCACGAGTAGAAGGAAAAATGGATTTAATAAAATTTCAGCAAAATTTGGATGCTAACTTGATGCCATCTGTGAAAAAGCTGAACTTAAAGAGAGGATGGCTTCTACAAATGGATAATGATCCTAAACATACCTCAAAATCAACGGTGGATTACATCAAGAGGCGTAAACTGAAGGTTTTGCCATGGCCTTCATAATCTCCTGACCTCAACATAATTGAAAATCTATGGATAGATCTTAAAAGAGCAGCGCGGGACTGCAAGTCCAGAAATGTCAAAGAACTGGAAGACTTTTGGAAGGAAGAATGAGCGAAGATACCTCAAACAAGAATTGAAAGACTCTTGGCTACAAGAAGCGTTTCCAAGCTGTGATGCTTGCCAAAGGGGGCAGTACAAGGTCTTAACTCTGCAGGGTTCCCAAACCTTTGCAGACACCTTTTTTTGTATTGTGTTATTTTGAAAGTGTAAATGATGGAAATAAAATCTAAATTTTTGTGACATATTATACAAATATCTAATCTGTCATTTGATGCCTTTAGAGACTTTTCCATATTTTCTTGGCTTTTTTATGCACATTAATATACATTTTTACCTGGGGTGCCCAGACGTTCGAGCCCCACTGTAATACTTGTAAATCGTTACAGTCATTCCCCGAATGAAACAAGCAGGCCTACATTATTGCACGACCCAGTTTTTTACCCCAAGCCTTGCCATTTTCAGTGTGTAGCTTGCTAGTTTGAAGGTTGTTTTTGTTTATCGAAGTGAAGGGCCACACCCAGAAAGCTGATGTGGAGGCAGGCAATTATCCTGGAAAAGTAGTTTTGTTGATTGTTGAGCTATTATTTTTTGGGAACCTGGTGTGGATTTTTAATGAGTTGTTGCCAAATTGAAGCTGTTCTTTGACTTGTTCCAGTAGATTCAGTGAGGTGGTTTAGGTAAACTTTTAATCATTTTTAAATTCAGTTTATACCTGTTTTTTTCTTTTTTTTAGGACCCTTCAAAAACAATTTGAGACTGAACTAGAAAAAGCATTTCCTGCAGAAAATGTGTATGAATGCTGAATAGCGAAATTGCTAAAGCTAAACTGGATTAATAGCTTAAAGCTTTAAGAAGAAGTCAATGTAGTGAGAATAGTTGGAAATGTTGGAATGGTTTTAATAAGTATGAATTGCATTGACAAGTTGAATAACGCCTCTAATGTAAAAAATGATGTGGAATAATTGTTTTTGAAATGCTGAAGCTAAACTGGACTGTTGGTTAAAATGTGTAAGAAGGTGAAGTTGTAAGATGTGGAAAAAGGGATCATTGACCTGACTGCAGGTCAGTGCTGCTGCTGCATAGCTCAAATCCCTTTTTTCTCTCTGTCTGTTTTAAAATGAGTCTTGAAGACCACAGCAAAGCCCGTCTTTACTTTAAACGAAACCAGGCAAAGCGAAATGTTCTCCCCTAGTCTTAACATGGTCAAAAATCAATACTCGAGTAACTTTGTCCAGCTGCTGCAATAACTATGCAGAGGATGAGGAATCAGAATGTAGTCAGTGCCCCCCCTCGCTCTCTCTCAATTTAATTCAAATTGCTTTATTGGCATGAATGTCAGAAATAACAATATTGCCAAAGCATCCAGGATGATACTGTGAGAAGAAATACATACATACAATATTTAACTAAAATATATACAGTTAAGCCTGGACCTGCTCAGAATCTTTCTGAGTCTGTGGTCAAGTATTCAGTTACTGTGTACTCTCGGTTTAGGGCTAGGTAACAATCCATTTTGACTTTGATGTTTAGTAGTGTTTTTCCAATCGGTCATAGGTTTCTATTTTTGTCTGCAGATGATTGGGTGGGGCGGGTGGTTTGGGGGGTGTCCTGAGGCTATGGGAACTGTGAGGTGAGGGAGCTGAAGGGGGTGCCCCGAGGCTCTGGGGGCTGTGAGGTGAGGGAGCTGAGGGACAGGACTAGCTGACTGAGGGCACTTTTCTCTATGTTTCTCTCTTGGTATTGTAGTCCTTTGTAGTGGAAACTATGGGGGTCACTTGTTAAAAAACAGAGGTTGACAAAGTTTCCTTTTGTGGACATAATTTGAAATTGGTAAAATTAGAAGTTGGAAAAAAGGTTATACATTGCAATATATCACAGAATATTGCAGTATGTTTGAAATTGTGTATTTTAAAATAGTGCATCGGGGCTTAAGTATCGTGATGATATCGTATCGGGAGGCATCTGGTGATTCTAATTAGTAAAGGGTTAAACTATACCGACAGCTAGAGCGACAAATACACTTTCTCAATACGCCATGCAGAGCTACAGAAAGCAGCAAGACATTAGCACAGCTGCACATAAAAAGTATCCCCATTCGGTATAAGAAGCCACCAGAACACTGGCAAGCAACACAGACCCGAGCCATCTTCTTGCGCCATTCAACCATGCAAAGCAGCAAGAAGCCGTAACAAAAGGAGGAAATAGCCAACATCACTCGTGAGTGAAGTGATAATACAGCACAGGTTAAAAAGAAGGTAACATAGTTAAAATACAAGTTAATCTTTCATACATACCCAAGTGCTTTGGGTCAGACAATGTTTGTGCCACACTGTGTGATGCGCTCTGATCCAGACATTAATTCACCTTCAATTCAATTTTATTCATAGTATCAATTCATAACAAGAGTTATCTCGAGACGCTTTACAGACCGAGTAGGTCTAGACCACACTCTATAATTTACAAGGACCCAACAGTTCTAGTAGTTCCCTCCAGAGCAAGCAACAGTGCGACAGTGGCAAGGAAAAAGTCCTTGTAGGAAGAAACCTGGGACAGACCCAGGTTCTTGGTAGGCGGTGTCTGACGGCCGGTTGGGGTTAGAATGAATAGTGGCAATAGGTTTTTAGATCCATGCAGATCTAAAAAAAGAGTATAGCTGGACGAGAACTGCCTTCTCTAAAATCTTGGACACAAAAGGAAGTTTAGAGATTGGATGATAGTTTGCAAGAACTAAAGTGACCACATTTGGCTTTTTAATAAGGAGCTGCACCACTGCCTCTTTAAAACAAAGGGGAACTCGACCAGATGTAAGACTACTGTTAATAATTGCTTGGATGTTTGGTCCAATAGTGTGCCACACCTTTTTTTTTTAAAGGAAGTGGTGCAATATCAGTAGTACAAATTGAGGGTTTTAAATGTGTAACAATATCAGTGAGGGTCGAGAGGGATACGGGCTCAAACTTACTGAAAACTGCTGCACACCCATTGGAAATGGAAGGGTCATAGGCTAGAAGTGAGATGCTAGCTCTAATGGTGGTAATCTTTTCCACAAAGAAGTCACAGCAGCATTTGTCTGTCTGCATTCCAGTGCCTCCAAAACACACACTATTCATAATTATTCCGAAGAAGTATAAATGTCATCATGAATTTTATAGTGGAGTTCAGTAACTTTGCTTGTTATCATCCTCTGCAGCAGTGACAGGTTGTGCACTAACGATTTGGAAGTTGTTTTTGTGGGAGGTTCTTTGAAAGATTGCTGCTTATTGAAATCGGCCACTTCAAAATTGTGAAAATTGACCAGCTAGTGAAGTGTGATACTACTAGACGTATGCTTTGGTTTGAAGTGCAAATATAAATATGGTGCAAAATAAGTATCTTCCAGAAGCTGACTCACCTTTGAAGTCAGTTGTTTGGCATTAAAAGTATGAAAAGCTGAGAGTCAGAAAAGAGACATTCCCAACCACTGCAATTGAGACGTCCTACAAATGTGTGATGTCTTCAAAGTTAATTAGGGTTTAGCATATTGAATAGATGGGAAAATATGCACATAGAGGAAACAAGAGTTGATATGATTTTATTTTTCCCGCCATTATAATTTTAAGCAGAATATTCAATCTTTGGGGTAGAATATAAACCAAAGGTAGCTGGTGTCCTTGCCAGGTCCTTCATTCATCACACAGAGGAATACAGAATGCGCAAACCTGCTTTATTTAACATATGGTTGCTGTAATCGTGCCAATAAATACTCTCAATTTAAAGTGAGTTATTCAAATGAACGTATAACTAAATACCCCCCCAAAAAAAGTAAAGTGGGAGGTTCCCAAACTCTATTATTACTGTCTTGTGGCAAGCACAAAAACTAAGAAAAAAACCTTAAACACCCCTTGGAAAGACAAGGATATTGGTCCTAGGACCTTAAGACTGAAGAAATAATGTAGCTGTGTTTTGAAAATTAAGAAAAAATGAAATAATTGCATTACAAAGACCTTTCATAATTTGGATAATATTGATAACATTTGCCTGCGGAAAACACACACACACACACACACACACACACACACACACACCACACACACACACACACACACACACACACACACACACCACACACACACACACACACACACACACACACACACACACACACACACACACACACACACACACCTTTTGATGTTTTGAGTTGAATTGAGTGCCATTACCGGCTGTAGTGGAGCTCTCTTCTCAGTCCCACACCTTTCTCTTCACTTGTTAACCTTCTTTAATCTTCTCTCCTCCATCTGATCAGTTTGTCTCTGGTGGACATGTCCACCTCCATCTCTCTGACACGGCTAGATTACACTGCTAGAATCTACAAGGGTGGTGGATTTTTATAACAATAGACAGTCTGCATTTAGCTAACTTGCTGCAGGTGCACACTAGAATGTTCCGCTATTGAAAGCTTTTGCTATAGTGATAACCCGTTGGTGTCTGCCTTCTGAGGCTGCCATTAAAGGAAAATGTAATTATAGTATTTATATTTGGTTGAATTGCTGCATGTGCATCTGTAGCAATCTTCTGTTCATGTCTTGTGCTCTCTATTATTCTTCACTTTGGTGCATTACACACACAGTATGTCTTCTCTCTTTGCAGCTTTGAATAGCGAAGATGCACTGATAGAGGCCTAATTTATAAAATGCTTTTCTAAACTGTATTCTTATCTTTTTTTTTCTCTCATAGGTGCGGATTGAGACAGCTACAACCCTGAAGCTCAATATCCTTCTCGTACCTAATGTATATTCATTTTCAGGGCATCATTTTTTGCAACAAGTAATTTGAGCATGCTATTCTTATATTTGCTATCTACACCTCACTGCATCTGATGACGTACCATTTGCATCAGTCCTTAGCTATGCCAAAGCAAATAAAGAATGCTTAAGTGTGTGTTGATGAGCTGTTCGCATACCTACGCTAAGCAGTTTGATTTCATCCTTAACTCACGACTACCTGTTGATGACTTTGAGTTCCGAACAGAGCAATTCCTCCCTGTGAGTACATCTATCAAGAATGTGGAAATAACTGTATATCTATCTATAAATTGCAGGAACTGTCTTTCTGTTATATGCATATCTCTTGAACTGTTAGTCCGATTGACAGGTGTCTTGCTTCGGGCTAAATAAGTGCAGTGTTAATTTTGACGTTGGATTAGAAATCCAAAAGATATCGTTAAGTATATATTAATTAAAAGAAGCACAAATTGGCTTTTTCCGCTCTAGCCGCTGGCCACTCCCTCTCTCACACCGCACACTGAGTGATCACAGCGACACACACACACACACACACCACCCACACACACACACACACACACAACACACACACACACACACACACACACACACACACACACACACACCACACCACACACGCTCACTCTCACCTCACTCTCACTCTCACTCTCACTCTCACCCACACACACACACACACACACACACACACACACACACACACACACACACACACACACACACACAAAGTCCTGTTCTGGTGGGTTATTAATGCAGATTGCTGATTAGCTCTCATAACAGGCCGGGTGGGTAGCGCACTGCCTGAGTCCATGAGGCTAATGTCCACTCCACATTTTCATTATGATATTTTGTGATTATAATCTGAATCTGCCCCGTTCTGTCAGGTCCATTGGTAGGTTAGTAGTAGGGTAAACAGGGGAGTTGCATAGGAAGTGGTTTGGGATCCTTCTGTAAGTCATTTTGGGGGACAATTTGGTTGTGATGAATTCTACAAGCAGCAATACCACAGGCCGAGCAATCAACCCATTCCCAACAGGCACATTTTCACCGGGCGCTGCACTTGTACTTTTTATTCCGCGATGAGTAGAATCAACATTTCAGTATAATCAATGAATACATTAACATTTTTACCTTTCCATTTACCCCTTTTTCTAGCTCTTAAGTTGTCTTTTCTTTGTTTAGTACCTCGAGTCTATCTTCGGGCTGCTCTTTCAGTTGTTGCAGCAGGTGACAGAGTGTGACACTAAAATGCAGGTGCTCCATGTCATCTCCTGTGTCATCGAGAGAGTCAACATCCAGGTGAGTTCTGAGATATTAAACAAAGAAGTGTTTGGAACATATTACTCTTCATATGAACACTCTCACTCCTTGTTTTGGACATCTTGGGTGATATATATATATATACTGCAGCTGTTTTCTGAAAATTGGAATCATCGATTTGTACTCTGCTGGGGACATGTGAAGCTGTAAAAAAACATTACAACACAGATACAAAACATCCGTCACCATGTACAACCCACAGACCACCAAGGTAATACAACCGTCGATTTTTCATATCCAGACACTGGGATTGATAGTTACCGGGAGTCCAGTTCTCGGCTCTTTGTAAATCACAAGACCGAAGGCAGCTTTTGTTCTCATGTCTGCTCTCATTTACCCTGACGATAAAGTCTCCACGGTAGTGCTTTTGTGGCCATATGGATTTTTTTTCTTCTTTTTCTGAGCATCCAATAAGTCGTTCTAATCCACTTAACTGTCAACCTTTAAAAAACTTGACCTTCCTCTTGACCTCCCCCTCCCCACGCTCTTTTCAAATCCGTTTTAGGCACATTCCCTTAAACAATCCCTTGACTTAAATCTATTGTAGAAATGGCTTTCATCATCCTTGGGAACTGTCAGTCTGGTTAAGTCTTCCTCAGCCACTGACCCTGGCTAAACTTCTAGAGGCAGTGGATGTTCCGTTAATATTCTAACTCTTCTCAAAAGGGATTTCGAACCCGCAAAGAGTGGCAGCAGCTGAGAGAACTAGGCACTGACACCATGAGTGCAGCCTGTGTTGAAATGAACATGACAGATATGCTGAGATGTAGCTCTTTTTCCTGCTGTCAGTGTCTTAAATGTCATCCTTGGCTGGTTTGTGGATCTGTTTTCTCACCTTTCATCTTTTTCTTCAAGGCTGTATGTCGTATTTCTTTTTTACTGTTCCCTCGGTCTCTAGCCAGCCTCTTATGAGGGTTAATGGATCAAAAAATCCCAGTGTGAGCTACAGGGAATACAGGGAGCATAAATCAGTACAAAATAAATGGCACCCCAATGTCTTAGAGTTGGCTGGCTGCACAGCAAATGTACCTAGATTACACAGTGGGCCATCACATTTTCTGATTCCACACAGGAATGAGAATGTTGACGTCCTTTGGGTGTCTGACCGCCCAGATGGCCGTTGTATGTTGTGATTATATCCCAGCTAAGAGGTGTTGTCCGGCCTGACTCAAAACATTCATCAAATGTGGCAATATAGAAGGTGTAGTGGCATTCCAATAGATTCAATCGATTTTTATTAATAATTAGTAATTTCACAATAAATTAGGCCCTCCTGTGCTGGCTGCCTGCACATAAGGGTTAGGGTCAGACATTGGGGATACTTATTGTGCAAACAGATTAAAGGTCATAGTATAGTGTAGTATTATATTGTATATGGTTTTATCACAGCTATGAATCAATCAGATTGCTTAATTTGAGCTACCCGTTTTATAAATCATTAGAGAGAGAATAATAAATAAAGCACAATTTTGTTAAACAATGATTGTTATAATTGTTGCTGTTAAAGATGTTCCGATATTGATACCAGTATTGCCTCCGATACTGCTTAAAACGCTGGTATCGGTGTCGGGAAGTACTGGAGTTTATTCACCGATCCGATACCACGTAATGAAGACTTAAAGAAAATCTACGTTAAATTAGTTTATTTATGTTCTTTTTCAGTTATAACTGACTGTCAAATTGGATAATAAAAGAGAGTTCTGTAGCGTTCTTTGTTTGTGTTTTATGTTTCACATAGAGTTTAAGCTGAGCCAGACCGACGACAAAGATAGAAATCAAATCACATCCATACAGGGATAGGAGTATACAGTTGTTAAAACATAATAAAATTAATGACACACTGGAATCAGATCAGTACTCGGTATCGGCCGATACGCAAGTTCAGGTATCAGAATCGGTATCATGGAGCAAAAAATGGTATCAGACCGTCTCTATTTTCTGTAGTATGGAGCATGGGTTCAAGTATGTTGGTATAAGATCGAATGTGGATTTTGGTGTCAGGTTTTTCTATATAAATGTATAACAGGCGTATGTGGTAAGCTGGTATGCATAAAAATGCATACTGAATAATCGGAGCATCATTATGTTACTTTACAAAAGGGGTTTAGTATGAACACTCACATCATGTCTCAGCCAATTTGGCTTCCATCAGCACTTTTACAGACTATAGAGCTGATTTCCCCTAATTCCCTGATTTTACTTAGAAGAAAACATATTCTTTGTGTTGTCCCTGTCTAGTATGTTCTTACCACATCCATTCTACTGAAGCGTGTTTTGAAGCAGCTGATTTATTTAATTTGTAGTGTTGAGCAAAGCAAAAAATGGCTTTTTTTTCTAAAAGATTGTTTTTTTGTTATTTAATTTTGTGAAATTTAAGTTATTTAACAAACTGTATTGCACATTTCTTAATGAATTTTCTTCTTATGCTTATTTAACTTTGTATGTTCAAGGTGAGAAATGCACATTTCAAAATTAAAATTATATATGATGGATATACAGTACATACTACATTGCTGGGACTGGAAAAAATACAGAGAACACCATTGTCCTGTCACTGCTCTCAAATAAGACTTAGTTTCATCTGCATCATCAACAAACGTGGTAAAATAGTTTAGTTGTTGGGGACGATACAGGTTGAAGCTAACAATATGTGTTTTGAATTTTATCTTTCATTTTCTTGGGCTTCAGATTCGGCCATACGTAGGCTGTCTGGTGCAGTACCTGCCCCTGCTCTGGAAGCAGTCTGAAGACCACAACATGCTACGATGTGCCATCCTCACTACACTCATTCACCTGGTGCAGGTATGGTGAAGAAGGCCCGCACATGCTCAGTGTTCATGCATGGAAGCATCCTTGTCAGCCAGGCAGAATTCGACAAGGGTATTATGTTTATGCACCACCTGCAGACAATAAGCGTGTGTGTGTTTTACATTTGTCACCTGGCTTTAATACAATAATGAAACAAAATTAAACATTGTTTTACTTCGAAATCCAGTAAATATCAACTACTTACTACATATCATTCAACTAGTGGCTTTAAAACACTAAACACATTGATTAGAAGAGCAATTGAAACAAAAAAAGGTATTTATAATTATCTGTGAAGGGGGTACAATTAAAGGCATTACTAAACTACACAAGAGCGCTGTTGAGCAGCTTAAGCCTAGATGTTTGTCTGTGCCAGTCTTTTCATATGGTTGCCAGCTGCCTTACCAAACTCAACACTCACATGATTTTGATTCAGTGCACAAATTTGGCTGGCTCACCATAATTTTGGATCAAGCCGGGACTAATCTCTCCCAGGATCAATAGTAAGAAAATAGTCCATTACCAAAACAATTGGAATAAGCAAAACCGCAACAAAAAAGCTATGAACATCGAATAGAAACTTGACAGCGAGGTTTAAAAGTTCTGTGGGTTAAATAGCTCCTTTAATGTATAGTTTATTGTGCACTGGGAGCGGAATTACCAGGTTCTGCAGCGTGACAGGTGGTACTGTTTAGTGGATTTGGCAATATGTGTGGTTTTACTTTTCTGGCCACACGATGCTGAGGAGGAGTTCAAAAATGTCTGTTAGGGAGACCTGCGGCAGGTGCATTTCCCCCAAACAGCTGGGTTACTGTGACACCGAATTTTTATTTTTATTTTTTGACCCTGCCCCCAACCTGACAGAAATTATGACTTGGCTGTCTTTCCTGCTTGTTGTTGTTATTCTCAGATTCAACCGCTCACACAATAAGCAAACAAATGGTCTAAACCTCAGATTAACGGTCAAGTGCAATGTAAAGATTCTGTTTTGTTGTTTGTAGGGTAACTTATATACTTTATTGGTAATCATTGGCCTCAACATTAATCAGGTTTACCACTAACTGAAGTTAGGAAGAAAATAGCCCGAGAAAGAAGCTCCATTCCCCACAGCATTGAAACAGCGTGTCTCAGCCTGCAGAAAGATTTGGACCACTATGTGCCTGTGGCCGCATTACTTCACAGATGAAGCGCTCAGTGATAGAGACACACTCTTTTGAAATAGTAACACATCTACAAGTACACCACTGTTGGAGCCACCGCAAGCCTACAGCTGAAGGGGCTTGGATTAGCAAACTGTGTAACCACACTCTATTGTAAATTTTAATATATACCATGTAATGCTGACATTAATAAAATATGGTTAAAGTTCTAGAGTTACTTCTTGGTTTGAACTAGTTCAAAGAAAATTATTTCAATCAAGAGATGCTGTTCTACACAAAACAACTTGGTCTATTGTAAGCCGTGAAGCTTTGTAGAGTATACTCTATGTTGCCAAATGGATATAGCCTTTGTGCCAGTAATAATACAGATATTACAGATACAATTAATATAGAATAATAGAGCATTGTTGTTAGTAAAATTCAACAACAGTGCTTGAGCTCACCTACACAAATTTAGAGATGGAGTATCAGTATAAGCAAAGCAGAGAGATGTGTACTGTGTACATTGTTTTCTTTACCCATAGATACATTTTAGCAGGGAAGCAGAATTCAAATTGCAAATGGTCACTGTACATCCAGGACACACTACTGGATGACCTACTTCTAATAATCATTTAAGGCTGGGTATGTATGATGGTGTGCTGGAGGGGAATACATACATTTTATTCTGGCTTTCAGCTTCACTGTAGAAAACCAATGTATTGAAATATACCATTGTGTTCGCTATAATGGATTTTTAAAATTGATTTGGTTTTTAAGTCTTCAACTGTGTTGCCAGCTGCACAGGCCTCGACTGTCCTCCATGAGTTAAAAGCCATGTGGTACTGTAGAAATCAATGACACAATGCCCAGCTGCTCATTCCTCTTCCTCATCTTATATAATAGGCACATACTTGTGTCCAATGTGGGTTCATGTGTAACAGCTGGTTGTGGCCGTTACACTTTAAAGAGCAATTCTCCCCATTTTCATAATTTCCAACTCACCCCTGTGCCACCTGAAAATTTGTACGACAACTAAACAAACATTGAGTTAGATTGTGCAGTTTTACCTGAGCCTTTTCTGAAGTAACTGATGTTTTAAAAGATCCATAAAATGAACATAATACATCTGTAAATAACTCTTTCACCGTAAAGCACTTAAATTGCAGCCAAACATAAGTACAAAAAGCCACTATTTATGACACCTTGTTATTGTAAGTGGGAAAAGTTGCACACGGTCTGCAGCGTGCTAACTCAGCTACATACAGTACATCTTATATTTATTATATTATAAATAATTAAAATAGATATTATAAATTAATTATTATATGCTATATTAATATATGTTATATAAGTTATGCTCTTGCATCATAAGTGTAGCATGGGGACAGTGTGCCCACCAGCTAGTGAGGAGCACGAGCAGGAGAGTTTTGAAATGAGCAGAGAGAATTTTGAAATGTTGAAGCGTTGTCTCATCTCCCGCTCCAACTTTGCTTCGGTAACGCTCACACTATGAGTTTGAAGCATTCCCCAGTCCATCTCTGTGTTACTGCAGCACAGTGGAGGAACGGTGCCCGCCCTCCTCCCTTTTAGCTGGCGGAGCTTCGGGCATTAAGGGAGGCTGGGCGCTTTTCATCTGATGAATACAATGCAGCTTTTTTTTTTTTTTATAGCAAGCGGTAATTTGAGTGGAGCTTCAGTGCAGTGCGATATTGAGTGGAGTGGCTTTAAAGCGGGAGAGCGGAGGGAGCGAACAGCTCCATGAGAAGCGGAAATTCTCCACACTCCACTCAGCTCATATGCTCTAGCTCACAAGGTGTGCCTTGCTGGGAAGGGGGTGAGTCTATAGCTAAGTTTCCATCCACGTCAATCGAATTATTTGAAGTTAGGTTAAAAAAAACTTGTGCGAATAAAGCTGGTGAAAGTGTGTTTCCATCCAACGGTTTTAAAGCGAATGAAAACCTGTGCGTAATGACGTCACATTCTGTTTTGCGATCAAATTGATTTTAGACATTTGAAGGTGTTCCTATTCATTTTCGGAGTCAATCGCACAACCTTCAAGCAAACATTTGCGAACAAAGGTTTTCTAGACAAAATGGATCTCGCCTTCTACCAACAAATGATCAATATTGCACAAGTTGTAATTGTGTTTTGTGCCGCTGTGAGACAGCTCTTTTTTGAGATATTTACTCAGGAGGACGTCCCACGGCTTGTCGTAACCTTTGTTGGCCATTTCCTTCTAGTGTTCCTGATAAATTATGGCATTTCTTAGATTTTTGCTATCTAAAATAGCAGTTATATTTTGCTTGTAAATTAACTTAAAAAAGTCTCTTGTCTCCTCATTCGTCCACTTCCATCTGTCTTGTTGACACCCACCATGTGTGCAAACGGAGAGGAAACACTGGGCAGAAATGAATTCTTCTTTGATTTTTGGCGGGTTGTAACCAAATGACCTAAAACTTAATCGCAATTCATTATTTATTCGACTCATTACGTTTCCACCAGAGTTTATCGCATAAGCCGTATATCATTCAAGATAAAATCTGATGAGACCAAACGTATTTCCTTTGAGTCGATATTCATGAAATTCTGTCGAATTTTACTCTTTCCATAAGGCATTTTTCATTTGATATCACTTAATTCAGATAAAAACATGTGGATGGAAACATAGCTTATGCTTCTCCACTCTGCTCAGATGGTCTGCAGGAAACACATTAAGCCAAGGCACATAAAGTAACAATCTCAAAGCCCCTGAATTCTTTGTCAGGTTTTCCTAATTTGGCATTTACTTGCTGTTTCTGTGTGTTCTCACAGGGCCTGGGGGCAGAGTCTAAGAATCTGTACCCTTTCCTTCTTCCTGTCATCCAGCTGAGCACCGATGTTTCCCAGCCGCCACATGTGTATTTACTGGAGGATGGACTGGAGCTTTGGTAAGGACACATTTTCCACATGCATATACACTACACGTTATATAAAACAGAAATCCCCAATGCACACATTCATAATGATCTGTTTTCCACCCTCGCACGTCATTCCACATACCCAAAGTATGACCATAGCTGTCTTTATCTCTCTCTCTCTCTCTTTTCCCCTTTTTTCTGTTGCTTAATTCACCGAAGTCTTTTTTTGACATATTAGTCATCCTCATTTACTGACTCGCGTTGAGTACGTATATGGTATCCAAAAGCAAACACTTTGCAGATAAGCAGTGGTAAATGGGCTCAAAGTGACATCTAGTTATAATTCACATTTTTACAGACAACCACTCTAGGTGGGCGATGAAGCTGTTGATAATTCATGTGCCTCACAATCTTGCCTTTATGAAATTGTTTTGGCCACATGCTATTTCCAATCTCAAGAATCTTCTGCAAAACAATATGCTCACTTTTGCAATTGCATTACGACCGCAAAAAGGTTTGGTTTAGTAGAAGATAATTTGCCTGCCTGTGGAGAGCTGCGATGTCCAGCATGCTGCCTGTGCTTAGAGTACAGAGCCACAGTCTTATGTCTCTTTTCTGTCTTTTATACTGCCTGATAAACAGTCATGCCCTATTTGTTTGCTTTGTTTACAAAATCAATGTCATTTTCTTTTGCTTTTATATTTTATCAGCTGATTGTCCTGCCACTCTTTGGGTCTCTTAGGATCATTCCGATTGCTTGGCCTCCTGTATTGCTGCTTTCGGATTTTTTTTTAAACAATTGTACCCCTAAATAACTTACAGAAGACCCTAAAAGCCATTAAAGGCTTCACCACAGACTATGGCCAATGACCCAAAGTCCAACCCCGGACGAAAAATGAGACGGCCTCCTAACGCTACAGCCAGAAGTAGGGCTGCATGATTATGGCCGAAATGATAATCACGATTATTTTGATCAATATTGAGATCACGATTAATTATGTATATTTGTTGATTTTAACCAAAACAAATTTTATAGTCACATAGGCTATTTATAACTGCTTTCACATCTATATTATGCTACATTCTTCTGTCTTAAGTTGTATGTTGTATAAACATACAGCTGCAACACATGTAAATGAAAATTAGCTATCTGAAATAAATATAACAAAAAAAAAATGGATCTCTGAGAAAGCTCCTTCACTTGTTTTCAACAATAACTGATTAAACAAGCTAGGGAGAGAGGAGGAGTGCGATGGACGCTACTTACTGAGAGACTGCTGACTCGTTATGAATGGGTCCAGCACGGGTCGAATGGCGGGTCAGCAGAGTTACACACGTCGTATGTATGAAATGTCTGTATCGTCACTGCGCTGCATTTTTATGAAGTATGAAATTCTGGCCATGGGTCACATCTCTTGCAGGTCTAGCAGGCTCCGCCTCACACACTATTACTCTACCAACTGAAGTTAGTTGCATTCAATAACTTTTTCTATGTTTTTCGCCGTGGCAAAAAACATAGAAAAAGCAGAGTTACCAGTGGAAACACTGGTACAAATACAGGTTTGCCTCTCATGCTTAACAATGTGCAGCTGCGTTAATAACAATTAAAACTGTAGACAAATGTCAGAAGTGTGAACCGGCGGCCGCTGTGTCTCCCCGTGTTGCCAAGGAGTCGTGTGTGAGTTAGTGGGGGCGGGGCTGCGCAAAGAGTAAGAGGAGAGATCCAAACACAGGCACGGCTTTACAGAAGAAATGGGTCATGTAACGCAAAATTAAACCATATCGATATAAACAACACTGATTCAAGAGGCAGCGGATGCAAGGACAATAGCACCGACGCAACATAAAGGAAAAATGTAACTCGCACCCTAGAGCCCTGTGAGCTAACAGACACTAAGTAGCACTAGTCACTGCTGTTGTCTGAAAAACAACACAGACGGGACAAATGTTGCGTTTACTCGTAAACTGGTAAACCTTGTGACCAACGTATAACCGACTGCTATCTGGGAACAGGGAACAACTCTGACTGGCACATGATCAGACAGTGGTTTACGGAGCGGTAGATGGGCTTTGCAAAAAAAAAAACAGAGCGTTCTATGAAATGACACATTTAAAATATCGCTCGATCACGCAAATTTGATCGTTTGAAGCCAAAATCGTGGTCGTGATTAAAATTTGATTAATTTCCAGCCCTAGCCAGAAGTACAGTCTCCTACAGAGCATTGTAGCATTCACAGTCGAGGATTTTAGTGGATTAGAGTCTTCTATAACTCTTCCAGCTGTGCTGAAGACATGCTCGCAGTTGTCGTTGATGCTGCAGCTGGCGGGGACACTAAACACCGTGCGAGCCAGTCTTGACAGTCGCGGTAGCATGGTCTTGTGTTGTTTCCACCTGCACAGCACCTCTCATAGTTTCTTTTAATTTCTTGGATTTCTAAAACATAAAAGCTTGATACAGGCTTGATGTTTGTGTGAGTGAAGACCTGAGGCCCATCACAAAGGTGGTAAATTAACCAGTCCCGTGGGTTTGGGGCTGAAATGCAGGTGTATATGACTTACTGTGTACTTCTACT